>NC_088881.1:535664-553506 GCF_032884065.1 Artemia franciscana | reverse complement strand
TTATTAGTTTTTAGTTTTTTTTTCTTTTTAGTTTTTTTGTAGTTTTTACCTTCTTTTTAGTTTTGTTAATTTTTTTTTTACTTATGTCCTGGTCGTCATTTATACTCCCTATGTCCCGGTGCTTTGTTGATTGCTAATCGAACATTCCTTTTGTCCTGGTCGCTTTCTCTTTGAGTGTCGTCATTTTTTTTTTTCTTTTTTAGTTCTTTTAGTTTTTACCTTTTTTAGTTTTTTTTAGTTTTTTAGATGAAAATTTTTTTTAGTTTTTTCCTTTTTTTCTTTTTAGTTTTTATTGGTTTTTACCTTTATGTTAGCTTATTTTTCAGTTTTTTCCTTTTTTTTTAGTTTTTTTTTATTTTTTATTTTTTTTTATTTTTTACTTTTTTTTTTAGTTTTTTTAGTTTTTTTAGTTTTTTTAGTTTTTGAGCTTTTTTACTTTTTTTATTAGTTTTTAGTTTTTTTGTAGTTTTTGCCTTTTTTTAGTTTTTTCAGTTTTTTTTTTTAGTTTTTTATTGGTTTTTACCTTTATTTTAGCTTATTTTTCAGTTTTTTCCTTTTTTTTAGTTTTTTTTAGTTTTTAGTTTTTTTAGTTTTTTACCTTTTTTTAGTTTTTTTAGTTTTTTTAGTTTTTTAGCTTTTTTATTTTTTTATTAGTTTTTAGTTTTTTTTGTAGTTTTTGCCTTTTTTTTAGTTTTTTTAGTTTTTTAGCATTTTTATTAGTTTTTAGTTTTTTTTGTAGTTTTTGCCTTTTTTTAGTTTGACAACTTATTTTTATATATATAGATAGTTTTTTTTTTTACTTATGTCCTGGTCGTCATTTATACTCCCTGTGTCCCGGTGCTTTGTTGATTGCTAATCGAACATTCCTTTTGTCCTGGTCGCTTTCTCTTTGAGTGTCGTCATTTATTAGTTTTTTCCTTTTTTTCTTTTTAGTTTTTTATTGGTTTTTACCTTTATTTTAGCTTATTTTTCAGTTTTTTCCTTTTTTTTATTTTTTTTTTATTTTTTATTTTTTTTAGTTTTTTACCTTTTTTTAGTTTTTTTAGTTTTTTTAGTTTTTTAGCTTTTTTACTTTTTTTATTAGTTTTTAGTTTTTTTTGTAGTTTTTGCCTTTTTTTAGTTTTTTCAGTTTTTTTTTAGTTTTTTATTGGTTTTTACCTTTATAGTTTTTTTAGTTTTTTAGCTTTTTTATTTTTTTTATTAGTTTTTAGTTTTTTTTGTAGTTTTTGCCGGTGATTGCTAATCGACCATTCCCTGTCCCGGTGTCCCGGTCGTCATTTACATCCCCCTGTTTCCTCCGGTGTCCCCGTTGTAGTTGTGTCCCTGTGTCCCGGTCGTCATTTATATTCCCTGTGTCCCGGTCGTCCATTGTATCCCGGTGTCCCGGTCTGTATATACATTCGTTTTTTAGTTTTGTTTTTCTCCTTTATTTTTTTCCTTTTTTTTCTTTTTTAGCTTATTTAGATTTTTAGATTTTTTAGTTTTTTTATTAGTTTTTAGTTTTTTTTTCTTTTTAGTTTTTTTGTCCCGGTCGTCATTTATATCCCCCTGTTTCCCCCGGTGTCCCCGTTGTAGTTGTGTCCCTGTGTCCCGGTCGTCATTTATATTCCCTGTGTCCCCGGTCGTCATTTGTATCCCGGTGTACCGGTCTGTATATACATTCGTTTTTTAGTTTTGTTTTTCTCCTTTATTTTTTTCCTTTTTTTTTCTTTTTTAGTTTATTTAGATTTTTAGATTTTTTAGTTTTTTTATTAGTTTTTATTTTTTTTTCTTTTTAGTTTTTTTGTAGTTTTTACCTTCTTTTTAGTTTTGTTAATTTTTTTTTTACTTATGTCCTGGTCGTCATTTATACTCCCTATGTCCCGGTGCTTTGTTGATTGCTAATCGAACATTCCTTTTGTCCTGGTTCGCTTTCTCTTTGAGTGTCGTCATTTATTTTTTTCTTTTTTAGTTCTTTTAGTTTTTACCTTTTTTAGTTTTTTTTAGTTTTTTAGATGAAAATTTTTTTTAGTTTTTTCCTTTTTTTCTTTTTAGTTTTTATTGGTTTTTACCTTTATGTTAGCTTATTTTTCAGTTTTTTCCTTTTTTTTAGTTTTTTTTATTTTTTGTTTTTTTTAGTTTTTTACCTTTTTTTAGTTTTTTTAGTTTTTTTAGTTTTTTTAGTTTTTTAGCTTTTTTACTTTTTTTATTAGTTTTTAGTTTTTTTGTAGTTTTTGCCTTTTTTTAGTTTTTTCAGTTTTTTTTTTAGTTTTTTATTGGTTTTTACCTTTATTTTAGCTTATTTTTCAGTTTTTTTCCTTTTTTTTAGTTTTTTTTAGTTTTTAGTTTTTTTAGTTTTTTTAGTTTTTTACCTTTTTTTAGTTTTTTTAGTTTTTTTAGTTTTTTAGCTTTTTTATTTTTTTTATTAGTTTTTAGTTTTTTTTGTAGTTTTTGCCTTTTTTTTAGTTTTTTTAGTTTTTTAGCTTTTTTATTAGTTTTTAGTTTTTTTTGTAGTTTTTGCCTTTTTTTAGTTTGACAACTTATTTTTATATATATAGATAGTTTTTTTTTTTACTTATGTCCTGGTCGTCATTTATACTCCCTGTGTCCCGGTGCTTTGTTGATTGCTAATCGAACATTCCTTTTGTCCTGGTCGCTTTCTCTTTGAGTGTCGTCATTTATTAGTTTTTTCCTTTTTTTCTTTTTAGTTTTTTATTGGTTTTTACCTTTATTTTAGCTTATTTTTCAGTTTTTTCCTTTTTTTTAGTTTTTTTTTATTTTTTATTTTTTTTAGTTTTTTACCTTTTTTTAGTTTTTTTAGTTTTTTAGCTTTTTTACTTTTTTTATTAGTTTTTAGTTTTTTTTGTAGTTTTTGCCTTTTTTTAGTTTTTTCAGTTTTTTTTTTAGTTTTTTATTGGTTTTTACCTTTATAGTTTTTTTAGTTTTTTAGCTTTTTTATTTTTTTTTATTAGTTTTTAGTTTTTTTTTGTAGTTTTTGCCTTTTTTTAGTTTTTTCAGTTTTGACGTCACCTGATCCAGTTTTTTCAGGTGACGTCACCTGACACATCCATCCATCCATCCACAGACAACTTATTTTTATATATATAGATATATATATATATATATATATATATATATATATATATATATATATATATATATATATATACTAGCTGTTGGGGTGGCGCTTTGCGCCCCCAAGCCCCCCCGCGCGCGTAAGTCGTTACGCGCCATATTGGTTACGCGCCATTGTAGTTGTGTCCCTGTGTCCCACCTGTGAATATAGATAGATTTATATATGTGTTTCAAACTACGTAAAAATTGCGAATATACAACATTCTTGGCTTTCCCATTGTCTGTCCATATACAAAGCCGTATGTACTAATAATGACGTCATATGCAAACGCTCTTTTTACAAACATGCATACACACAACTCGTTTTTATACAGATAGATAGATAGATAGATACAATACAAATTAACTACGTAAAACTTGTGAATATACAACAGTCTTCGCTGTCCCATTGTCTGTGCGTATAAATAGATTGTCAGGTTTACCGACCCTCAAAGATGCAACATACAATTGTACATTGGTAAAGCAATCTGTATTAAGATCTATACCGTATTTTTCTAGTGATTGCCCTTGAGCTTTGTTGATGGTGGTTGCAAATGCTAATCGAATTGGGAATTGCAATCTTTTAAATTGAAAAAGCAGATCCGTTGGAATCATGGGAATGCGAGGAATAAGAACAGCCTCACCCTCATAAGGCCCTGTCAATATTGTGGCCTCTATTAGGTTTTCCATTGTTTTTTTTACGGCAAGTCGCGTGCCATTGCAAAGCATTGGTGGGTTGATATTTCTTAAAAGTATTATTGGTACGCCTATTTTTAGTTGTAGCACGTGTGGTGGAAACCCTGAAGGATCTATGGAATTTAAAAATTCAGATGGAAAATTAACCGCTTCATTTGGTTCCAAAATACAAATTAACTGCGTAAAACTTGCGAATATACAACATTCTTCGCTGTCCAATTGTCGCTGCATATAAATAGATTGTCAGGTTTACCGACCCTCGAACATGCAACGTACAATTGTCCATGGGAAAAACAATCAGTATTAAGATCTATACCACATTTTTCTAATGATTGACCTTGAGCTTTGTTAATGGTGATTGCAAATGCTAATCGAATTGGGAATTGCAATCTTTTAAATTGAAAAGGCAGATCCGTTGGAATCATGGGAATGCGAGGAATAAGAACAGCCTCACCCTCAAAAGGCCCTGTCAAGATTGTGGCCTCTATTAGGTTTTCCATTGTTTTTTTTACGGCAAGTCGAGTGCCATTGCAAAGCTTTGGTGGGTTTATATTTCTTAAAAGTATTATTGGTACGCCTATTTTTAGTTGTAGCACGTGTGGTGGAAACCCTGAAAGATCTATGGAATTTAAAAATTCAGATGGATAATTAACCGCTTCATTTGGTTCCAAAACTGTGTCGACTGACTTGTAAGGGACTGCCTGGTCTCGAATCTTGGTCAAAACAATATTGTTGATTTCGTGGACGTCTATATTTTTGGGTCCGAGAATCGCTCTTTCACTTAGCCATTTATTATTTTTATAATTTTTTAGAATATTCGGAAATACTTTTTCAATCAATTCATTTTTGGACGTCACTAAATTACAGAAATCAGCAGGTAGTTGTATACGTCCTGAAATTGAGTCTACTGGGAGCTTTCCGTTTCCCATTGCCAGCAATTGATCTGAAAATGTTTGACCAGAGTCATCGTTTTGCAATCGGACACGCATATTTGTAGTTAATTTTAATGTTTTTACGTGTGCCCATAAATTAGAATTTTTCAGGCAAGCATTCATTTCGTCTGCAGGAGTTGATCTAGGTATTATAGGTAATGTTTGCCTGAAATCTCCCGCAAGCAATATTAATGTGCTGCCAAAGGGTTTCGACTTCCCTCGCAAATCTTTCAAGCATTGATCCAGAGCCTCGAGCGATTTTTTGTGTGCCATTTTGCACTCATCCCAAATAATAAGTTTGCATTGCTGCAATACTTTACCCATCCCAGATGATTTGGAAATATTGCACGTGGGAGTTTCTGTAGAATGCAAGTTCAGAGGCAATTTCAAAGCGGAATGAGCAGTTCTTCCACCAGGCAGCAATGTTGCGGCTATTCCGGACGACGCAATTGCCAACGCTATATCATTTTTTGATCGAATTGATGCCAGAATCAGTTTTATCACAAACGTTTTACCAGTACCTCCTGGCGCATCCAAAAAGAAAATTTCTCCAACGTTGTTATCGACACAATGCATTATCGTATCATAAATGTCTTTTTGTTCCGACGTTAACTTGGAAGTGTTATTTTGTACATACGACAATAGATCACTCGTACTGTAACTTTGTTCACGATCCAATTCTACACATGTCGAAACAGCAGCGATACGGTTAGGTGAAGGCATTCCCAAATCCTGAAGAGGTTTGTTTGCCATACTTACGCACAAATCTTCTATAACAACTAAAGTGTAGTTATAAATTTCTGATGTAAAATCAAAAGTCATATCTGACGTCTCTAACTGTTTTCGATGGAGTATATCTTCGGACATTTTTGACTTATATTTTTCCCATAACTCTGTAGGAGCTGATGGAGAGCAAGTTGTTAAAATGATGCCAAACAATGCACGAATTTGACTTGGGGTTGTCGTTTCGCACGCGTCATTGATGCAGTTATCCCAGTGTTGGTCATTTTCCAATAAATTCAGAGCTTGGCATGCACTGCGGTAAGTGTCATGTATAGTACCATTTACAGTCCTCAAATACTCAAAGGATGTCGGACCGGGTACATTCACCAAAGGCAGTTGTAGAAAGAAGCATTCATGTTGATTGGGGTGAACGGTGTAGAGTCTTCCTATCGTGGTATCTTTGAAGATGGTAGGTTGGCCGTCGACTGACTTACCCTGTTTTCGACGTTCAAATACTTTATTTTAAGTATCCCACGTGTAATACGAAGGCACTTCAGTATACAGCAGTTTTTTGCAAAAGAATCATTTTTGCAAAGCGAAAAAAAAGCTGTTAATGTTGTATCCGGTGGATTCAGGACTCTTTGTTGCACGTTGGTTTCCGTGAAATAAACACGTTGACCATTCTGTAAATGTACCGCTAAGTGAACAACAGCTGGACTACGTTCATGTATCGGAAATGAAAGAATTCGCCAAACAGCTTCATTACTGCTTATGTATCTTCCAGCCTGATATTCTACGATTTCATCGAAATCTTTGATTTCGGGCTGCAAGCCAAAAACTGCCATGTCACTGCCTTTGTTGACGTATTTACATATGTATTTGATTGCCTTTACGGAGTTACAGTATTCAACGTTTATGTGTGCATTAAATGTTTTTGATAATAATGGGGAATATGGAACAACCCACTGGTTATCTACTTCGATGGTGGTACCGTTACGCTTCTTTAATATTGCTGTTTTACCGCCATCTTCAGTAGATCTTCTTCTATATTGTGGGTAACCATCATTGCCAGTAATTGTGTTTGATACTAAAAGTCGAGGATATTGCTTTGTGCACCTTCCTTTGGCCATGCATGGTGAATTTTCGTTCAGTGCACCGCAAGGTCCATGTATCATATTTTTTACAATAATATCATGTAACCCCTTATCGACATTTTTATCAGGTATTTCAGCGGAAATCACACCATCAATTTCGTTCGAAGTAATTTTTTTATGTAGCCAGATTAGTATATGTGCGTGTGGCAAACCTCGTTTTTGCCATTCCACTGAGTACATCCAGCATCGCACTGACCCAAACACTTCAAGTTTTACAATGTAGTTTATCAGTGATTTCAACTTTTGCCGGAAGACACGGGCCGTAATGTCATGCCTATGAACCGCCGATTGTCCTTGAAGTAAAAGCTGCAGTATCTCGTCCCAAGATTGATTACATGTAAATGTAATAAATAAATCTGGACGAACATACGCAATAGCATCTTGAGCATATTCATGCATATGACGGGGACTGCCAGCATATGACGAAGGTAAAATTGTTAATCTTCCAACGTTTGTGGTATTACCGTCATTTATAACTGCATCTCGCAAATGAATGTATTGTTCAGAGCGGAGCTTGGTCTGATTCAGGCGGATATATAGCAAACGTTCTGATTCAATTTTAGCATACATATCAACGACGAATTGGTGAAACAATTCACGGCATTTTATAATATAATTTTCTTCATCCTGCCGAATCATTAGTCTATAGGAATAATAATGCATTGCACTGCATTTCTTATTCATTTCTTTGTTAGTGGCTGGATTCATCAATTTAATATTAAAGTGATAGCCGTCGGCTCCATCCCAAAAAATGATAGGATATTGTAGGGCATCGTAGCATCGATGAGTTTCAGCAATTCTTAACAACTGAGCGTTTCGCTTATGAAGAATAATATCTCGAGGTAAAAACTGATCACCGACCATAACGATTGCCACTTCGTCGATAGTTGGAGCATTGTATCTACGCACATGTTGGCCAGGAGGCGTTTTGTCAGCGGAAATAACAATTTTATGCGTATCAGTAGGCATCAAATCGATGGCTGTTTTGAACAGACGCACTAAATTATTATTTTCGTGGAAAAGATGTTGCAATTGGGAAACGATTGTCCTTTCAACGTTGGAAGAAATTTCGCAACGTGCATTCAATTCAGAATTTCTATCACTGATGAAGTACAATTGTAAAAATTTATGATTCTCGCCTGAGAATGGTAGAAGGGACCCTGCTCTATGATAAATTTGCCCTTTTACTTTGAAAGTAGACATAAATTGATCTGGATTTTCGATTTGGGCTCCAAACGACGTCATTTGGAAACATGGGTTGTATTTTCTGATTTTTGACAAAAAACGCTTAGATTCTGACGTAGTTCCAGTAAGGAAAGTCTTCACTGGCTCTGGTGGTGCAGCCAATAGAGGAAGTTTAACTTTTCCTGAGGCGCAACACATTCCCATTGTTTCACCATTGAATTTCAAGGCCTTGCAATAGGGACAAATTTTAGACATTTTCCCGATTTGAACACTTCTACTCAAGCTATAATCATCGACTGGGTTGTACCTGAATGCCAGGCGATAACTTTCAGGTTGCTCTGATTCCTCGGCACGCTTTCTTTTCTTACTTTCTCTATCAGCAGCAAGCCTGCTTCCGCGTTGCTCTGGTAGTTCCTCGGCACGCTTTCTGTTCTTTCTTTCTCTATCAGCCTCAAGCCTGTTTCCTTGCTGTTCTTTTGATTCCTCGGAACGCTTTCTGTTCTTTCTTTCTCTATCAGCCTCAAGCCTGTTTCCTTGCTGTTCTTTTGATTCCTCGGCACGCCTTCTTTTTTCACTTTCTCTTTTAGCAGCAAGTCTGCTTTCGCGTTGCTCTGGTAGTTCCTCGGCACGCTTTCTTTTCTGACTTTCTCTATCAGCAGCAAGTTTTTTGGCATAGACTCTTTGAGCATCTTCATCGGTTTTTTCCATGGTAAGTTCATCAGTCATTGTAAACTTAAATCATTAATAGATTTCTACGTGAACATATGTCTTAAATATCTTGAATGACGTCACCGTCAAAGCAAAAATGACGACAACTAATTTCATGACGTCAGCTGACACAGAAACATGACGTCACCTGATCCACAGACAGACAGACAACTTATTTTTATATATATAGAAGATATATATATATATGTACTATCTTTATAAGCGATCAATAATTGTGTATTTATCGATTTTTTTTTTCTCGAAAATGGCTCCATATTTTTTCGGGACAATTGGCATCCTGGGATTTTCTGGCCTAAAAAAACGATCTAAATAGGTCAGAAGTTTGAGAAACTTTGTTACGAGCCTTAATTTTGGAAAAAAAAAGATTCATGTGAGGGACATCATTTTTGTACACATCAGTATTGCAATGACGATATTACACTTATCACACTTTTGTGGAAAAAGGGAAGATTTTCATGCACTGGGATGCTTATAATAAATTGCTTAAAGAGCAAAAAATGGTAACTGCAAAAACATTTGTATATACTTTAACAAGGGATTACAATAATTCAAAAATATTTAAATTTAGTGACATGGTTTTTGATAGCTAAGTTTCTAGTTCCAAAAATTTGGGTGTAGAACAACACATTCTTAGAGCTGCCTATATTTAGGAATTGTATTCTAGATTAATTAGGGATGTTAAAAATTTTTCTTTCAAAGAAAAGGTTTGATGGAGATGGTGGGAACATACTTCTACTTCTACTTTTGTACATACTTCAAGGCATCCCCCTTGGCCTATCAGCTAGTATCCCCATGCTTCTTCAAAATAGACACATCAGCTATAAGGAACAAGCAAAATTCAGTTTTGTTTATTGGCCTTTCAGCTTAAAGCTATTATGGGCACCACTAGTTGATTCATTGTTCTTCAAATCAGTTGGCAGAAGGAAAACATGGCTCATTCCAGCTCAATATATTCTTGGACTAGGGATGATGCTGTTGTCTAGCCATATTGAAAATTTGATGAATGACAGCCATGTTCATGTTGATATGCTGACCTTTGTGTTTTTTGTGCTTAATTTTCTGGCTGCAACCCAGGATATTGCAGTTGATGGCTGGGCAATCACTATGCTAAAAAGAAATAATGTTGGATACGCATCCACCTGTAATAGTGTTGGACAAACTGCGGGATACTTTTTTGGATATGTACTGTTTATTGCATTAGAATCACCTGATTTCTGCAATAAATACTTAAGGAGTGAACCTCAAACTTCTGGCCTGCTGACGCTCTCTTCGTTCTTGTCCTTTTGGGGAGTTGTATTTATGATCACAACAACGTTAGTGTGGCTCTTCAAGACCGAAAAGGAATCCAATGAACATTTAATTGAAGATGAAAAGGACCATGAAGAAGTTGAAGAAGAGAGGGGTGTGAAAGAGACCTACAAACTTTTATGGCACATTATCAAACTACCCAGCGTTAAAATCTTAGCCGTTTTCCTTTTAACCTGTAAGATTGGATTCGCAGCAGCTGATGCCATTACTGGTTTGAGGCTGGTTGAAGAAGGCGTTCCGAAAGCACATCTAGCTTTGCTTGCCATTCCACTTATACCATTGCAAATTATACTGCCTTTTGTTATTAGCAAATACACGAGTGGTCGAATGCCTATGAAGATTTTCATGAAAGCCTTCCCGTATAGACTTGTAATGGGACTTGAGTACGCTATGCTAGTATGGATGACACCTTGGTTTAAGAACAAGGATGGTAATTTCCCATCATATTACTATATGATAATCGTCGTCAGTTATGCCCTCCACCAGGTTGCTGTCTATTCCATGTTTGTATCCGTAATGGCATATTTTGCTCGTATTAGTGATCCGTCCGTCGGTGGCACCTATATGACATTACTCAATACCATTTGCAATCTTGGAGGAAACTGGCCTACCACTCTTGCGCTGTGGCTTGTTGATTACTTTACGAGGAAAACGTGTTCTATAGATGGGGTTGGAAGCTGCATAAACACTTCAGAAATAGAGGAATGCGCCAGGCTTGGAGGAGAATGCATCACGTTAATAGATGGATATTACATAGAAATGTTGATATGTACAATCATTGGTGTTATTTGGTTATCATGGGGAAAGACAGTTATGAACCAGCTTCACCATGGGACAGATAAGCAGTGGCGAGTGAAGAACAACTAGTATTATTAGGAACTTATAAAATACAGGGCTGCAACTTATTTGGATTTTCATTTAAATTTCAGTCCCGATTTCAGGATCTTAAGGGTACTACTACCCTCAAAAAATATATCAAGTCCATGCTTTGTTATTATTCAATATTTATAGATTTGTTTTTCAATTTTTCTCAAAATTTTCCTAGCCCAAATTATCAGTGACAGCCCTGATTAAATTCATATTTATAGTTGCAATTGTTATACATTATTCCTATTATTTTTATACAGCTGACATTTAAAATGCTCTAAACGACTGAGTGAAAAGTGAAAAAAGCAATAAAAAACAAAAACAAAATTACCACTTCGAGCACTTGAAACGGGGTGGGGCAAATCTTTTTCGTTTTCCTTGTCATCTATTGTAAGGGTTATAAACATCCCACGAAATTTGTATCTTGATCAATTATTATATCAGTTTAATATGCTAAATTAGTAATTTAAAAAATTAAGAAATAGAATGAACACCACTGAAGCTTGGAAGATACCTTTTACTCTTAATTTACACTTGAAGTGTTTCAAACTGCTTAACTCATGATTCCGTACCAAACCAACTGCTAACCTTACTCCATATTCTATTTGCAACAATTTCATTCTTGTGCATAGCATTAATTTAATTTGCTTATCTGATATACCCTGCAAGGGCAGAACCTTCATCAAATCCTTTCATTTTTACACTTGAAACGGGGTGGGGTAAATTTTTTTCGTTTTCCTTTTCATCTATTGTAAAGGATTAAAAATATCCTTCAAAGCTTTTATCTTGATCAATTATTATATTAGTTTAATATGCTAAATTAGTAATATAAAAAAGACGTAGAATAAACACCACTGAAGCTTTGAAGATGCCTTTTACACTTAATTTATTTTTATTTCATCATCTTTCCACTCAGTCATTGAATTATTTTTGTTATCAATATTTTTAGTATATTTATTTAATTATTGTACAAGTAGACAGTTTGTTGGGTACTAGAGTGTTTAGTAATTTAAATCTAGACCGTCCTCATAAGTTATTTTTCGAGAAGATAGTGTAACTATTTACAGTGGTATCAGTAATGTATTTTTCTGTATGATAGTCTTTAACATGGGAGGGGAGGGGGCTTGAAACTTCGCCTAGTGCCGAAACAAGTTCCTGTGTACTCAAATTTTACAGTGGGAAAGATTTTGCTTTCGAAATTTTCGGTTTCAATTTTTTTCAAGTGTTCCTGTTTTAAAATTATTTTTTGATCCCTATTATTACAGTCTTCGTTCTTAAAAAAGAAAACCAAAAGTTTGAAGCTTAGTAGACAGTCGGTGTTAGAAATAGAATTTGCCTCAAAAATCAAATATCTTTGAAAAGACTAATCTAAAAATATTAGCATGAAAAACTTGTCAAGAGGTAGACCCAAAAAATAAAATTTAAAGTGTTATAAATGATAATTCGTTGGAAGAAAAAGAAGTTTTTGTCCTGCCACCTGAACAATTAACAAACCTACCACCTGGACCATCATGTAAGACTAGACCAATAAGGGCAGATAAAGCACAGGGTATTGGCAAATTGTTTGAAGTAATGAAAATTTAAAACGAAGAAGAAAGAAAATGGGTTGGAAGATAAGCGACAGCGAGAATTAAAACGTGTCAAAATTGAAAATGATAGCGATGAGAATATAAAGGATGATTCAAACCAAAATTTACAAGCGTTATGAATGCTAATTCGCTGGAAGAAAAAAAGTTCTTGTGGTCTATGTACTAGACCATACAAGGGCAGTTAAAGCAAAGGACATGGGCAAATTGTCGACAGCGAGAATCAAAACCTGTCAAAATTGAAAATGATAGTTATGATGATTAGGTTTCGAATTTTAACATGGATAGGGTCATCAATGCTTACCATTCCTTCGGTAAAAAAAACAATGGTTTGATGATATGTGTTTCATAATGGCAAAAGACAAGCCAGGGCAAAAGTCGACGTTCAACATTTTATAAAAGCTCCAAGCGATAAAGTAGTTATAAACAAAGACATTGGAGTTTATAAGGACGTTATGGGTGAAAATCAACAATCTGGACTGTCAAATGAGACAAGACTCAAAATCAGAAAATTTACAAGCGTTATAAATGATAATTTGTTGGGAGAAATAGAAGTTTTTGTCCCACCACCTGAACAATTAAAAAATCTACAACCTGGACCATAATGTAAAACCAGACCAATTGGGGCAGCCAAAGCAAAAAGCATTGACAAATTGTATGAAATAACGAAAATCCAAAATGAAAAGGAAAGAAAAATGGGGTTAAAAGATAAGCGACAGCAAGAATCAAAGCGTGTCAAAATTGGAAATGATAGTTATGATGATTAGGTTTGGGATTTTGACATAAATGAAGTCATCAATCCCTACCATGCCTTTGTTAAAAAGAAAAACAGTGGTTCGACGATGTGTATTTCATAATGACAAAAGACAAACCGGGGCAAAAGTCGACGTTCAACATTTTATAAAAGCTCCAAGAGATGAAATAGCTATAAATAACGATATTAGAGTTTATAAGACATTAGGCAAGAACCTGATACTGCATCAGCCTATGTTAAAAAAAAGAAAATGTTCCGTGCTATGTTTTTCATAATGGTAAAAGACAAGCCAAGGCGAAAGTTAAAGGCACATTAACAAAAAAACAACATAATTTTACAAAGGACTAATTTTAACTTAAGGTCATTTAAAATGTTTATTGAGATTAGAAAACAAGTGAAAGTGAGAATGGCAACAGCTAAAGAAAAAGGCACGGAACAAACGACAGCGAGAATCACATTGAATTATAAACAAAATTTGAACAGTGATCTATGGTTGGAAAAAAGAAATGACGCATTTTTTTATAAAGGACTGTAAGTTCCGCAATAAGCCCATATTATTCACAGTCATTTAGTAATTGTTATTCGGAAGTATATGAAACATTTTCGGGTGTAATTTTCTGTGGAAAGGGGGGGGGATACTTTTCCACAGAGAATTTATCGAGGGGAGGAAAGTTTATGGTGAAAATTTTCGAAAAATAAATGTTATATGGGGGAGAGAAGGGGATTTACTGGCATGATTTAAAAAACGGTCAGCAATTCAAGTTTTTAACTGAAAGTAAAGACCAGCATTAAAAATTAAAATGAAAAGAAATTATTTTGTATATGAGGAGGCTGCCCCTTCCTTAGCCCTCGTTCTTCACGCTAAACTTTGACTTTGTTCGGATTTCTTAGAAAAGACTACTCAAACAAAAGGGACGTTGATTCTGAACAAGAAGTATTTAAAAAAAAAATAACTTTAGCGTAAAGAACAAGGGTTGAGGATGGAGAACCCCCCCCCCTAAATATCAAAAATTCTTGTTTGTCTTAAGTTTCAAAGTTGCTCTTTACCTTCAGTTTAAAAAGCTTGTTTTTTATTTGATATGTAGAAGAAGCAATGATAAAGCGGCAACCAGCAACTATTTTTATACTACCACCAACGGCACCTACTGCCACTGCTCCCATCACGACAATTCCCTTAGTAGGAGTGGGGAAGTATTACGCTTAGGTGTTTAACGTGCCCCGTGGCTCAACACCCCAGTAATCCTATACAATCATAAATGCTACACTTTTTAGGACTCAGGATCGTTCAAGGATCATAAAGGGATCGCTTTTGAAAGATTAAATGCTAGTCAGTAAAAATCAGTTGCATTAACAGCCTTACTTTTTGCTTAGAAAGCTCTCTTATCATTCCTAATTTAGTGTTCTTCATCTATTTCATTTGGTGTTTTTACATCTCGTGTGTGTTATTACATTCATTTAATGTTTTTACATCTAGATTTATTTTTATATAGATAATTTGCTTGATGTGTTTTTTACTTCCTGGTAATTCCTTGGCAATTTTTTCTCGTGCTTTAAGGTGTATTCCTGACACCCTGGTTTTTGATTTCTTTATCAACTTGTGTTTTGGCCCTTAACAAATCGTCTAATCTATGTTGCACTATGCATGGGTGAACTGATTATATATCTCAGTCTCAGAATAAATGACTTTTTATAAAATTCACTGACAAAGATTGATTATTATCGCACTTTTTTATGTCCTTGCTCGCTGGACTAAGTAATCAGAAATATTTTCACTTGAATTTTCTCACAGGGTTGTCAGACCGTAGACAAACCTCCTAGGAAGTCAAATTAAAAATTTCCATATCCATGCAACTTCACTAATGGAAGAGTGATTGGTCAGCATAATAATAATAACAATCGTATTAGAAAACTGCTAAGCCATGGATAAAACCGTTACACTAACACAGTATTAAGGTATATATTCCTGCTGAAACAAGCGTTTTGCAAAAGCCCTGCAGCTGTAACTTGCACTAAAAAGAGAGGATACTTATATTATTAGATTCACTATCAATATCAATTTAATTATTGATATCAATATCAATTTAAAATATCAATTTAGAAACTATCAATTTACTGATTCAGAACTGTTATAGTGCCCAAATCTTTTGTTAGAGATGAATCTAGACTTACTTAGAAAAAATTAAAACACTGTCCCTTTTTCAAGAATTTCAACCAGTTTTCAGCAAATTTTTAGCCTAAAGACCTGTACATCAAATTCGAAAAATTTTATTTGGTTGATGGATAGGATTGACTCTTCAACAAATTATCAAACTTTTAACAGAGATCATTATCATTTTATTTTGCTTAAGAAATAAAATTATTAATGAAAACTATTTACTTTGGTGACATTAAAGTTATGACGGACCATACAACAATTCCTTATCCAGGAAACTTATTTTTACGTTTACAGACTCATTTGTGGAAAGCATCTCCCCATCTCCATCTCCCCAGTGTGAATCTTCCTACATTTTTCTATAAAATGTGTCTCTGATGTAAACGAACTTCTTCAAGTTGAGCTTTAAAATGAGCGTTTTCTCTTTTAAAGTCGGCGAACTTCGTCTCCTCGGAATTCATTTGTCCCCAGATCTCTCTAGGATACCTTGATCGGATGAGAACATCCTGCGGAAGTAAGCTGAGGATCACCTTTCGCTGCTAACTCTTCTACCCCTCAGTTCAATCATTCTACTTTACAGGTCTTGCATCAGACCTGTCGCCGAGCATGGATGCTTGGTGTATGCTGATGCTGCAAAAATTTTGTTAACACCACTCCAAAAGATTCAGAATATGGCTGTTAGGAAGAGTTCAATCGTTCCCAGCTACTCCTTCTAGTTTTTAGCGTGAAGTTTGACGTAGCGTCGATGGTTGTCTTCTACAAGTAAATTCACCTACTTCCCCAGAGCTTTCTCGTCTTGTCCCCACTATTATCCAATCGACAAGACAGATACGAATGCACGCAGTCCAATTCTCTCGAGGTTGGTACGCCAAGAATAGAGTGTTTGGAGAACAGCTTCATTCAACGTTGCACTTCGATTTGGAATTATCTTCCTGGGGATATTATCCCCATAAGTTCCTATGTCGACTCTTTCAAAATAAAGTTTAACAGTCATCAAAAGCCTTGATAAAAGACTACCAGCAATCAGATATTTAATTATACCTGGCACCACGAATTTAGGAATAAAAAAAGATTTACCCCTGTAAACCTAAATTACAACAAAACATTAACCTGAATTGAAAACATCTCTTGTTCCAACAATTCATTCAGAACTTTACACCCCCTCCTTCCTAATTAAAATACTGATTCTTCCCCCTGGGTAAAATCCTGGTCACACCTCTTTGAGCATTACTACTACTACTACTATCAACTCACTGCCACACCAAGCAGCTCAAGACCAACACAGCTGCCTACGCTCTTCCTCAACATTGGATTATAGTACTCATAGCTGGAAATATTCTCGATTAGAGACTTTTTTGAGTGGAAAGTGGTCCTGACCAATGGGAAATGTTAGAAGCCTTGATAAAGGAACAGTTGGAGTACGTTTTATTGATATCAGTAGGAAAAGCATCGCCCCAATGTGCCATGCATAAATTGCCAACTTCCATTCGAATTTTGGAAATTTTTATGGGGAAATTCTCGATAGTCCTGGTTCTGAGTTCTCAAGAAAAGTATAGTATTATCCGCGTTAAACCGGGACCGGTGCCTATAATGAAAGAGTTATAAATTTTTGGCTTGTTTAATTGATGGTTTGTTTTAGCTACAATTTAGAATGTTGCTCTTAGGGATTTGGTCAGGCAAAAAAAAACGTCACAAATTATGTTTGGAGTTTGAAGTCGTTAAAACAAACTGCATTATATGAGAATTGAAAAAGATATATAAAATATATGAAAAAAAATAAAATGAAAAGTTAAAAGATATCAGCAACATAGTCCGACTTAGAGACACCCTATGTGCGCCCCTGCTTTTTTGAAAGCTTTTAATATATTCGGCCGGGAGAGAGAAGCATTTGAGATTCAGCATCCACAACTTGAGCTAATTTATGGTGGCTATTTTGGCTCTCTCATGGGATATCATACCCTAGGCTATTCAAGAATTTTTTTTTAATGTTGCCTCTTCCTCCATTTCCCTCTTCCCCTCTGTCTCTCACTCTTTTCTCTTGTTCTCTCACTCTGTCTTACCGTTTCTTCCTCATTTAAAAAAAAATAAAAGTTTATTTTTTTAGCGTTTTTCTTTAACTTTTCCGCAACTGAACTGTGAACTTGCCTCTCCTAATTTCAATAAGCAATCGGAATGTTGGATTGGATGAACACACATTTACCAATTGCCAATTATTCATCATCATTAAAACTCACAAATAGTGCATCCTTGAAAAATTTTGCATTTATCTCCGCTTGTTTTCTTTTTGCTTGAATTTTTCATCATTCTTTTTGTAATTTGCGGTGTAGTACCATTAACGTTTTGTCCTTATCCAATCTTCAGTGCTTTATCGTATGGCTGAGTAAATTAAATTTTAGAATAATTTCTACTAAAATTGATTTAGACGATTGATGGGACTTAGCACTTATTTGTGTCCTTGCACATCTGTAAAATATACATGAGACAGTTTTCACATGTCACAGAAATGCCAGATCTTGCGTTTTTGTCTTATTTTCTTTTGGTATTTTAGGACCCACATCTTTCAAGCATAATAGAAAGATTAAAAAAAAAAAAAACGTCGAAACCGAATACACTACTTAAATCAAAAGTCTTGTAAAATGCTGAGTTTGACAGATAATTTTACA
>NC_088881.1:120000-170157 GCF_032884065.1 Artemia franciscana | reverse complement strand
ATCATGTTTACTTATAGCCTTGATTTACCCTGGGATATTATTTTTCTTCTTGTATTGTTGTAGTTTTTACAAATAAGAAACACACTGTTTGAAATGCAAACCGTTTGGGTAAAGCACAAATCGCCCTCTATCTTTTGGAAGGCTTAGGAATAACAGGAAGGGGAATCGGAAATAAATTTCACTCTGATTTTGGGTAGAAGACCGTGTCATAACACAGGTCAGTGGACTTGCGTAGGGTGTAAAAATTTAACACTTTTTTATTACCTTTATTTATTTAAGTAAATCGATAAAACCGTACTTAAAGGATTAAAAACACGGTCCAGACTCGAACAATGCCTAGCAAATAATTTTGGCTGCTACTGCTTGCATTATGTTTATAGTAATAATTCTTCCTTTAAAGCTGCTATACTGTCTTAATATAATAGCGTTTCGTTAATTTATACGACAAAAAACGCCTATGCAAATTCATCTTAGTTGCCGGTATGAGCGTTCGAAATTTGCCACGAATCATTAGACGATATGCTTTTCAACGCAGTTTGTGACGGGAAATGAATAGCCTAAACAGAAAAATTTCTAAGTCTAATTTATTGCTTTTTTTATTTAATTTCGCAGTTTAGATTAGTGTAATTGAGTATTTTGGTAATATATAACATGCGATAAGATGTGTAGACGAATTTCATCTGAGTTAAATGCAGAATATATGAATGAACTTAACTTTTAGAAGTTTCATGTTATGCATAGGGGCACTAATTAGGGGAGCGGGAACGGGGCAATTTTGAGAAATCTCTATTTTGTATCTCTAGAAAATGAAAAAAATCTTCCCTCCCCATTTAAATCTTCGTGAATTGGCACCTCTGTTTACGCAAACCTACAATCATACCTACCAAACGCTTCAATTTTCCAAAAAAATTATTTTGCTTATGTAACAGAAAAAATTTCTAAAAGAAAAATTTCTGTTATAAACACAATAGAAACAACTGTTTCTGTTAGAAACAGAAAAATTTCTAAGTCTAATATATTGCTTTTTTTATTTAATTTCGCAGTTTAGATTAGTGTAATTGAGTATTTTGGTAATATATAACATGCGATAAGATGTGTAGACGAATTTTATCTGAGTTAAATGCAGAATATACGAATGAACTTAACTTTTAGAAGTTTCATGTTAAGCATAGGGGCACTAATTAGGGGAGCGGGAACGGGGCAATTTTGAGAAATCTCTATTTTGTATCTCTAGAAAATGAAAAAAATCTTCCCTCCCCATTTAAATCTTCGTGAATTGGCACCTCTGTTTATGCAAACCTACAATCTTACCTACCAAACGCTTCAATTTTCCAAAAAAAATTATTTTGCTTATGTAAGTTTTTGCATAAAAATACATAAGTTTTTCTTAACCTTTAAACTTCGTAAACGCGTTTTAAACGCTAGAACGCTATAATATAAGGATTACAGAAACCTAAAATACCACATAATTGCGCAATGAACACATACCGTAAGAGAGAAAAAAGAAATCCCTACTCTTGCGTTGAAGAATAACGGTGTATTGGTCTAAGGACCGCAATACAACCACAAGATTTCAGTCGTGTCAAAATAAAATGAACAGGAAAGGACTATGCTAGGAATTTTAGTGGTTTGCAGAAACACAAAAATCGTCAGCACCAGGGCTTCTATTGACCCTAGATTTTTGAACCAATATCTGTTAGTTTTTCACTGGGTTTACTGCAGGGCCGTATCCAGGATTTCCCTGTGGGGTATTTTACGAAAGTTTTTTTTCGGGGGGGGGGGAGAGGTCACAAAAAGCTTCAAAAAACACATAAAAATTGCTTATATTGATTTTTGTTGAGTCTTGGTGATTCGGACAAACATTTGGGGGAGGGGTTTTCAAACCCATTACGCCCTGGATATGCCCTTGGTTTACTGGTTTCCAGAATATGGTGTTTTATGCTATTTATGATATTAAAATAAGAATCAACATGAGTTTTCTTGGAACTAAGGTTGAACAGAGTTCCAATCTATCTATTTTGGAAATCTAATGCAAGGACCTACATTGAGACTTAATCAATCCGGATTATGAAAGAAATATCTAGTAGGCTACACGGTACTTTTTCTTCTCTTTACTGGCTTAAAATTTCACAGAGGAGGACCAATAAGGCAGAATTTTACTTTTGTTTCTTTTTACCGGCAGACAATTTCATAAAGGAACACATAAGAACTAATTAGGTTTAAAACGGCGGGTTTATTTGTCTGGCTTTTCTGACGCACCCTTAATGAATAATGTGATTGGCTTTCAAAGATACGTCATAGACAAAAAAAATGATATTAAAGGATACTTTTCAACCCGAACTATAGAAAAACAATTTCACTTTCTCTCTTGGGTTAGGACGTAAAGGGTTGATTAATCAAAGTCAAGAGTTTAGCCCCTTCTAAAATGTAGAGTAGTAACAACTCTACGTAACAGCACAAGTTGTTACGAAGTATTAATATCACTCCTCCAGGTAATTATATCCAAGGAAGTATATATAAGTAATTATAATTATATTTATTATCAACTGATTTCATTTTATATTTATAATTAACTATTTTTATAATTTTTTTGTACTTTTTATAATTTATATTTTTATATTTATAATCAAGTGTTTTATATTTATATGTATAATATAACCAACTGATTATGCTAATTATATTTATGATTATATAAGTAACTATAATTATATATAACTATAATATATATAATTATCAGCATTTATATCCAAGTAAGTAGTTACATCCAAGTAACAATGTGTTATAGGGTCAACGCAAGTACCTTAGTAGTCAAGAGGGGTCGTTAATCCAGTGCACACAATGTATTATTCAGAATTAATTTTCCCTGATGGACCTATAAAAATATAGATCTGAGTTCAAGTCGGATGCGCATTAGTCCTTGACCCCGCCAGTGTGTGTTTTAAATTATTGTGTTAACCTTGAACAGTACAAACTTGCTCCTTGAATATTATTAAGGCTCATTTTCATTAGGTGTTTTACGGACCTTACGTCAAACGAATCATCAAATGCCGATAGAATAATTAGTTTTATGGTGTTGTGTTGAGTAAACACTTTCCTGCATTTTCATTGGATGATTAGCTTGCCGTTAAAAGACAAGATGAAAAATATTTATGAATGTAGACGAGCGTCTAATACACGTATTGATCTTGATTCCTTTAAGTCTCGCCAATTTTGGATACATGAGTGTTATAAAAAAGACTTTGGATGGATGAGTAAAGGATATATTATTTAAATAAGTGAATTAAAAAGCTACATAATGCCTGGCTTATTGTAGGGCTGAAGCCATATTGATCCCCATCATATTACAACAAGAATATAGACGAACAATGATCGATGGTTTTATCATAAGCATTTATAGTAGTATGTTTTGATTTAAATGCTTGTTCGTTAAATGAATAAATTTGGGGCTAATTTATAAAAAAGAATTCAGAATATTTATCTAAAAAATAGGATGCGAAAATCAATTCAACCAGGTTTATTTCCAGTTGAGATTTCCTTGGTTCTGAAGGTTTAACCGAGATGTCTTCATGGCTGATAGTTTTTTTTTACCTGAGATATTGCAGAAATACCCTTTTGACAGCCTAAATGCACACTGTGTTTTTTGATTCCGTTAATTATTCCCTTCAGGAACTACTGATCCCACGACCGTATCCAGGGGTGGAGGTTAAGGGGTTTGAACCCCCCCCCCTGAACTGCTCGTCTGACTCGTAAAATTTAATAAAAATGGATATGAAGAAATTTTGTATGCATTTTTTTTTTAGCTTTTTTGCGTAATCCTAAAAAAGTCTCTTTTGTAAAAAAAAACGAAAAAAAAAATCCTGCTAAGGCCCTGTCTGATACCTTAAGTTGTTCCAGAGATATTGCATATATGCCATGCCCTTTTGACAACCTGAATATACTTAGGGAGTTTTCTTTTCACTCAAATATCTCCTGAAAAGTCGCCAGAAACCTTTTACCTACCATCCTTATCCATTTCTAAGATTTTGATGATATGATATCTTAAGAACATGGATACAAACTCTGCCTTTCATCCCCTGAAAGGTTCAACTTAATGCCCCTGATCTTTCGGGAAATATTGTAGATACACCCTTTCGACTATCGGCATCTAGAGTATTTTGATTTCGTTCAATATCTGTCTGAGTTCCATGAAATCTGCTGAAAAATTCAACTTGACATTCTTAACTGTTCTTGAAGCATCACAGTTACGCCCTTTTAAGACCCTGAACGCACATAGCGCGTTCCGATTTAGTTCAACATCCTTTTCGACATTCTTTTAAACTTTCACCGTAATGGCCCAAGAAACACTTGGCGTTCTTTGCCAAGCAACTGTTTTACCGAGCGTTTTTGTATGACATAGCTACTCCTGCGCGGACAAACAAGGCTATAAACATTCAACCGTTGCAACACGAGTCAATCATAGTAAATAAGATGGATCAAAATAGGTCATAAATAGATCATTGTAATCTAATGCATCTATCAAGTAGTCCTAGAATGTCGCAAGAGGGCTCATTCTAACCGAAATTAAAAGTTTTAGTGCCCTTTTTAAGTGACCAAAAATATTGGAGGGCACCTAGACCCCCTCCCACGCTCATTTTTTCCCAAAATTAACGGATCAAAACTTTGAGATAGCCATTTTGTTCACCATAGTCGTAAACATAATAACTATGTCTTTGGGGCTCACTTACTCCCCCACAGTCCCCAGGGGAGGGACTGCAAGTTACAAACTTTGACCAGCGTTTACATACAGTAATGATTATTTGAAAGTGTATATACATTTTCAGGATGACTTTGGTTGGGGGGAGGGTTGAGGGGAGGGGGCTACGTGGGGGGATCTTCCCTTGGAGGAATTGGTCATGGGAGAAGAGAAATTCCATGAAGAAGGCGCAGGATTTTCTAGCATTATTTTTAAAAAACAGTAAAAAAATAAATATGGAAAAGTTTTTTCAACTGGAAGTAAGGACCAGCATTAATACTTAAAACAAACAGAGATTATTACGCATATGGGGGGTCCATCTCTTCCTAAATAGCTCGCTCTTTACGCTACAGTATTTTTAGTAATTTCAACTATTTATTTTACAGCCTTTGTGATTCAGGGGTCAATCTTAAAGAATTTGGACAAAATTAAAGCTATAGTGTAAAGAGTGAGGTATTAATGAGGGGGCAAACCCCCTCAGATACATAATAAAAAATTAGGAATATAGAAGTTCGTTACGTAAGTTAATTTGTAAGTTATGTTTATTTTTTACTAATAAAAACGTTCGTTTAAAATTGAGAATTCTAATTGCCTTTTTAAGTAACCGAAAAATCGGTGGGCATCTTTTCTCATAATCGTCTGATCAAAACTAAGAGAAAGCCATTTAGCAAAAAAATAAAATTAATTCGCAAATTTCATTATTTTTAATTTTATTATTAATTGCGGAGACCCAAAATAAAAACATGCATTAATTCAAAAAGGTTCAGAAATTAAATAAAAAAAACAAGTTTTTTTAACTGAAAGTAAAGAGCGACATTAAAACTTAAAATAAACAGAATTTACTCCGTGTATGAAAGGGGCTGTTCAACCCTCAACGTCCCGCTCTTTCCGCTAAAGTTATTTACTGTTTAATAAAGTAGAATTGAGAGAAAGAGTAAAACTTTAGCGTAAAGAGCGGGACGTTGATGGAGGAACAGCCCCTTTCATACACGGAGTAATTTCTGTTCGTTTTAAGTTTTAATGTCGCTCCTTACTTTCAGTTAAAAAAACTTTTTTTTTCTATTTAATTTTCATAAAGATCGCTTGACCGATTGGGGGTGTTTTCCTTCTTTATTCAAAAAAGGGCAAATTTTCTTAGGGTAGCACTAGAGTAGCCTTTGATGGGTAGCATTAAACTGCATAAATTTCATGTGTTTCGATTTAGCATGAAAAACCAATTCTATTGATGTAACTATTTTTATCAAAATTCTATTTTTTAGAGTTTTGATTACTATCGGGTCGAGTCACTCCTTACTTACAGTTCATCACCATGAACTATTTGATGAATGTCCGTTTAGGACAGGCTTAATTGTAGGTATATCTAAAAATGCATTATAAAATGTTGACATTGGATATCCTCATTGATACCAAATCCAGTATTTGATTAAAGACTGTTGGCTTTAGTTGGTAATATTGATGGTTAATGCTGATCACTAGCCCTGTTATTTGCAGATAAAAATTAGATCCATTATCGAAAAGAATTAAAGACTTTAAGGAAAATTATAAATTGGTCAAAGGTAAGATGAATTTTCTCACGTTGGAATTCATATCTGCTTGGGCGATTTTAAAACTGCCAATCACAGGTATAAAATAACCGTAATATGAGTACGGATGTATAAGCATCTTCCTCTCTGTTTCATATAAAATTAAAAAAAAAACAAGCTCAAATCAGATATTTGTCATATCTGTATATATATATATATATATATATATATATATATATATATATATATATATATATATATATATATATATATATATATATATGTATATATATATATACATATGTATATCGTCCAGGGTACCCCATTCCAAGGGTGTATCCAAGATTCATGATCGAGAACAAAAAATTAAAAACGCATCGAAAATTTATTTATATACATTTTTTTACGTATTTACAAGTCAAACAAACGGGGGGGGGACCCAGCTATCCCCCTGGATATGACCTTGCCGTATTCAAGGAAACAAGAAGCACAGAAAAGATGTGTTGAAAACGAAGCAGGGAAATGGTCTCATGTTAAGCTTGGTTAAAAAGAAATATTTAATACTTTAATATTTTATTCGTATTTATTTAGTATTAAATATTTTAGTATTTATAGTTAATGAAAACTTACCATTCGGGCTGAATTCCTACATGAGTTACAATCACAGGCTATGGGATGAGTGGTTAGGATTCCTTTATTAAGGAGAAGTTTCATACTCTTTCCACAATGTCGAATCGACCTTTTCCAATCCTTGGCCGTCTCCCTTCCACTTAGAAACTGAAATTCATTGGGAGTCAACCAGCTCCCTTGATAGTAAATACAAGCTCCTCGTGATCCTTGACACAACTTTGACAAATACATATAGCCATTATTAGAACCGCATTCCACTTCAAGAACTATGTCACCGTGTTGAAAGACTGGCCTAATGTAATCTTCAATCGCGCTTCTAACAAACTTTGGATTTGCAAGGCAAAAAGCTTTTGCGAAATGATTATACAGGTCATAATCAAAGGTAGCTCTGGGGATCAAAGCCATGCTTGATTTCAACAAAATTGAGTACTTTTGTCTAATTCTTTTCAGTCTCCAGTAATTCAGTTTCAATTTTGTTTCAGAGTTTTTTAAAGAATGATCTTGAAATGAATTTTATCAATTCGTATATCTAGTGCTTATACAGCATAACTGTCAAGGTTCAAATCAGCAGCGCACAAGTGTCCAGCCTAGAAGATAAGGCATATTTTCAAAAAACAACAACCGAAAAACATTGCCCAAATACAAGGCACTGATCTCAAATAATCTTCCAAATAAAGGAGAGAGAGGGAAAGAAAAAGGGGAAAGAGAGAGAGAGAAAGAAAGAAAGGATAAACATATCAAAATCCAAAGAGTTTCTGATGTGGGTAATTGTTTATTTTCACTATCCTAGGTACTTTGACTCAAATATTAAACTAGTCCGAAATCTTTATTCCCTCCCATAATAGAGAACAATATGGTTACGTTCACGACAGAAGACAGTAAAAAAGACGGAAAGTAAACATAGTGAAGAGACAGAGAGAGAGAGAGAGAGAGAGAGAGAGAGAGAGAGAAGAGAGAGAGAATGTGTGGGAAGGAGGGAGAAAATACAAAAAAAGGTTTGCAAATTTCGCTAGAAGTTTCTTCCAATTGGATGATATGTTTTGGCAACACATTCAATTTTTTTTCCAAATATACATCCATAATTTATAAGAATAAAAAATGGACAAATCATAATTATATGTTACAGAATATAGTTCCATTTTTGGTAAAAAAACACAATAATTTTAAAAGAGCTAAGTTGTATTAGTTCTCATCGTCAAATAAGAAAAATGAATATAATCGAAATTGCTTTTCGTGCGTTGCACTTCACACCACACGCACAAGATGATACGTTTTTACGGTTAGATGATAAACAATAAGTAAAGAGTATCTCTTGCTTATTAGCAAGTCTCTGAAAAGGGAACCAAACATCTCCTAACAAACCTGTACTGAGAATCTAGCCTCCCCATAGGCACCAGGCGCGTCCCCATGTGGCGGATAGCTGAAAGTATTTTAGATATAAAGGATACCTCCGAATATAAAATGAGGAGGTGTAGATCAGGGGGGATTCAGCCCTCGGTGGTTCATAAAATGAAATTGAGGCACCCATGCATGGAGATATAAATTTGTGCACAGGAGGAAGGAAAATTAACTTCAGCGGGGTTTTTGCCACAAATCTCTTTCATTCTCCTGTACCATTGCTTGGGCTTATTTGAATACAGATCCTTAACTCTACTATTTTAAAATTCAGAAGCTTCTTTTCTCAATCCTTTTCAGGAACTTTCTTAAATTGTTAAAGTCTTAAAGTCTTAAAGTCCTTGCTTGAACAAACTGATTTTTTCCTTAAAAGTTTTTTAAAAGTCGTAGTTATGTAAGGTTTATCGGTAGAGCATGTTTTAATTTTTTTTCACAAAAAAATGGGCTTCATAATTACTCCTCAATAAATTTAAGAGGGACAAAGCCTTGTAGTCGACGTCATTTCTTTGGTACACAGGGGACCAATTTTCACTAGCAATCCAATAACCAAAGTTTTAGTGTCCTGAGTCAATTAGATGGTAATTCACATGATCCACCGGCGTGTGGACATATCCAGGCAGACGTCAAACCTCCTCTAATCAATAATAAAATTGTATTGGCCCTGCAGGACACCAAATGAAAGGACTCTCTGTAGGAGAACAACTGTAAAGGGCAGATTAACCTATGCACGAGTCAACGGATCTTACTAGAAATAGAGAGAAGTAGCTTGCCACTGTCTTAAAATACAGCTGAATATCCATTCTTCTCAGATATTGCTCTCAAATTTTACAATGATGAAGACAAGAAAACTTGGAAGAACCAGTGCTACCGCGTCCGGGGTTTTATCCGAAGACCATACGGCACCATCTACCGCGTCTGGGGCAACCGACGAACCAAATACTGCGTCTGGGATAGCCGACTAACCAGATACCATGTCCGGGGAAGCCTACGACGTGACGACTGGCTCTGCCAGAAAGATTAATGATGACCTAACGACCAGCTAAACCGCTATCACAATTTCTAATGTGACAAGTCCTGCATCAGACCCCCGCCCCCTTTTTACCCCTAAAACAACATTGGAAATAGGAACCCTAAATGTAAGAACCATGGCTGAAAAAGGAAAGAAGGATCTACTGGTACGAGAAATCAAGAGGTATAAATGGCACGTCATTGGTCTGTAAGAAACCCATCTTCCAGTAACTGGTGTTGAAAAGATTGGGGACACGACACTAATTTTGTCAGGTCGTAATGATGAAAGTCATCGCTAAGAAGTATGATTTATTCTTTCAGGGAAAACAAAAAATCGCTAATCTCCACGACTCCAGTCTCCAAACTTATCAGTGATATCCGACTCAGAGGTTCGAGCCTGCGAACCTGAGCATCATTCATATTTATGTGCCGGATTCTTCTCGTAGCGATGAAGACTCAGAGGAATTTTACAGCCTACCCCAAAGCCTCACAGACTTTGGCCCATTCCAAAAAAAGACATAATTCTTATCATTGGAGACTTAAATGCAGTACTGGGTATGAATTCCGTCAGTAATGGGGACGTCATAGGAAAATGTGAACATGGTACCAGAAACAGAAGATGCGAGTGCCTTCTGGAATACTGCCGGGACAACGAGCTATTCGTGACCAACACTCTTTTCAAATACATAAAGCGACGAAAATTTATGTCGAGATTACCTGAAACTGCATCGATTATGTACTCATACCAAAATCGCTGGAAAGCTAGCATGTTTGACACAGTCGATTTTGTAGGAGGCAACTTCACATCGATCACACACTGGTAATGGTATCCCTCCACCTCTGTCTGAAGTTGGAAACAAAACTCCAGAAAAAGAGTTTGGGGATCTTCTGAAAGACAAGTAGACTCGCAAGCGTCACCGGAATAATCTTGATTTGGATCTCAAAACCATCTTAGAGAATTCTTCAATGAGTCGAGAGGAAATAAACATAGACGCCTTAGTCGACAAGAGCACTAAGAACTTCATACAGACAGTCGAAACAATCATTGGAAGACATTACTGCTCCGAAAAGTCATGGATCACCGATGAGATAATTCAACTGTGTAAGGACAAGCGTGCTGTCACTAATAGGCAAGACCCAGAAAACAGAGACACTTAAGTGTGCTCTAATCGCGTACATTTATAACAAATACGACCAATGTGAGCTCGGCTTCCAAAAGGGTAATACCCATGCTGTGTATAAAAGAAAACGAGAGCTGTCGAGATGCAAAACTACGCTTACGGATATAATCCTGCATAAGGACGGGACTCCCATCAACGACGTAATAGGAATAAGAGAGAGGTAGAAACAACATTTTAAAGAAAAGTTGAACCCTGCATTTAATCCTGACCCTGCCGTTTTTAGGAAATTAACCATCTCCCTATCAGAACAAAGCCCATCGCCACTCAGAAGCGACGTTGAAGTCATTCAAATCAAATAAATTGCCTGGACCAGATGGATTGCAAGCAGAACTCCCCCCCCCCACACCCCATGTTCCACGCATTGCTCAAATTTTGAGATGGCCATTTTTTGTCGTAGAAACTTAAAAAAAAGGCTCATTTGATTGGGGATTGAAATGACAAGTGCTTTTTTTTAGTCAAAAGTGATTGGTGGAAAACAGCCCCCCCCATGACAATAATTTCCCGAAATGTGTCTAATAAAATTTCCAAATAGCCATTTTATTCAGCTTGGTTGAAAGTTCTGTGAATTATGTCTTTGACATGCCCTCCCCTATACCTTCTCAAGACCAGAATATTATTTGCACTTTACTAAAAACAAAATATATTTAGTTCCCCCCTTGCACTCCAACTAAAGCGCGAGTGTCTGTTGCCCTTTTTAAGAGTAATAATTGATTGGAGGCAAACAGTCCTTCTCTCAAGCCCATATATTTTCCTAACTCATCCAGTCGAAATTTTGAGACAGCCATTTTGTTGAGTATTGTAGAACGGTCTAGAAACTATGTTTTTAGGGACCCTCCAAAATTCTGCAATTGTTTGGAAACGTTTGAAATGTTTTCACCTTTCTTAATTTCATAAATAAAAAATTATCAAAACTTCAAGGAACAAATATCAGTATGTGACAATCAAATTGAAAGTCCAGGGTCATTTTTTTTTGTTTTTTTTTTTTTTTTTTAGCAAAGCGCAAATTGTGTTTGTGTCTTGAAAAGGCATGGGGCCCTACTCGTGTTAATTTTAGCTCGTTTTGAGTTTGACTCAGCTAATTGTTGTAATTTCTGTTCGTTTTGAGTTCCATTTATTTATTGAGAGTGATTTGGGGTAGTTTAACGCTTGGAGGACTTTTTACCTTAATTTTTGATCATTCTTAATTTAATGGAGCCCTTTACTTTTCTTTGAAAAACTTGTTTGGTAGAAAAAGTGTTTTAAATTAATAATTATCTAAAGTAGGTCATAACACTATGGAAAATGATATATACCAGGTTTTGCAGGCAATTTCAAGCCAAATTATTTTTTTATTTTTCTTACAGGCCCCTTGCAACGATTCCTTTGGATGCGGCAATAGTTTTATCCATATCCGTTCAGACCAAAGCAAAAATAATAAAAGTACCGATTTTTCCTCTACTCTCCACTAAAGATTTTTGGGATACTGAAAAAAATATGTAATTAGTTTATTGGGCATAAATGTTGTTTATTTTTATTGATGTCTTTTAGTTTTACTGCTGATGATGAAGACTGTATATGTGTTCGAAATATCCAGTTAGAAATTTTATATCTGTTCGATGTCGATTAAAAGCTTTCATCCCTATTTTGAACTGTTATACTTTAATTTAGTTTTCTTTTTCTAGAACATAATACATTATCAACAATGATTTTTTCCTTCCAAATCGATGTTTTTCAAATTTACTGAAATTTGATTTGAAAAGTTCAATTCCAATTCAAGCTATTTATTAAGTTTTCAGTAAAGCAAAAATGGTGGTAGACTTTCAGGGCCGTCAGAGGCGGCAACGCCACATGTATTTGGAGTAAAACTTCTTAACGTAAAACATTTTTACAATTCATTTAGGTCTTATTTTTCCATATTTTCTTCCACTTGTATCCATTTCTTGAAAATGTATAGAAAACCAATTCTTTAAAGAGAACTTTTTATTCAATGAATCTACTTAGTTTTCAGTAAACCGCAATTGGTGCTCGTGTCTTCAAGAGAGAATAGAGTTGCGGGACGGCAAAACAACCCTTATTTATTGTAACAAATTGTTGTAATAAGTTTGGGCTCATTGTCATTTATATTCATTCTTGTTCGCGCCTGAGCTAGAGCATAGTCGAATCGGTCGAAAAGTAAAGTTAAATGAATGACATCGAGTTTTTCTGGATTTTAAGGTTGTAATTGAATTTCAGAAGTAGAAAATGAGAACGCTTTTGGGTATTTTCTTAGATTCATGTTACAGATAGAAAAAATTCTGTTTCAAGTTCCAATTTATTTCTATATTAAAGAAAATACCTTAAATCTTGAATCTGATTGGTCAATAAAAGCCTTTTTGCTTGTAAGCCGAATAATTTTTAACTCAAAGAATTATGAACGTCATAGATAATTGCCTCAGCAGTCCACAATTTTTATTTTATTGGCAAGTAGGGCCGTATCTAGGGGGGATACCTGGTTTGAATCCCCTATTCCGAATTTTTTTCAATTCTAAAAAAATACATATTAATAAAATTGAAGCGGTCGACTACGACTGCTCCAAAAAGAAGTTCTCAACAAGTAGAAGGGTAAACACCTGGCTAAGAAGTTCAACAGGGCATAAAAGCTGAGCGGTTTAGCCCTGCATGCCGTCCATGGAGACATTGATGTCCGCCACCAACATGTCCTTGAATTTCTTGCAAGGATATATCTTCGTCTAGATTATACTTTGTAAGCTCTTGGTCTACTTAACAAAAGCTCTTGGTAGGCTCTGTAAATAAATTATGGATATAAATGCTCAAATATATGCTCTTCTAATACTTTAGTGTAAAAAAAAAGAAAAAAAAGATGCCCCTTTAATATATAACCGTATGCCTAGTAGACATGTCCTCATTCGTAAGGGGAGGACCGACAGTCTCCACGGTTGACCGTTAGACTAAGTCAACAGGTAGACGTTTTTACAACCCCTTCCTCTTCTACGCTGAAAAAAAATCCTGGATAAAACCCTATTGAGAAGCGCAATTGTAATGGGGACTGGATTTTATTTCGCTAATTTTAGGTTTGACATGCTGTATAAGCAAATTTCTGCTTGTGTTAAGTATACTCTTTTATTTTCTTGAAAATATTCTTTTTTTAGTCACACATAATGCAAGCCTATGGTAGCGCAGTGGATTGAAATCTGCTTTGCAACATGAGACGCAGGGTTTTATACCAGCTTCCCCTGATCCGACGGGCAAGGGGGTCCGTTAAGTTCCAGCGAACCGTTTAAAGATGCAATATGCACCAGAAACAGCCCAAAAAGAATTATCAGTTATTTTTATTTGTGCATATAATGCTCCCCCCCCCCAGAAAAAGTATGACACTTTTGTATTATACAATACACACTCGAGAACTTGTATCACGAAGATGAGACAATACCCGATTTTCATGTTGTCTACACCAGAGAATTACCTTCAGCTCGTTGGGAAACTAAATTATAGCTTGTAAATAATTAGCTGGTATTTTAGTTAGGTTAGGTTATTTTAGATTACGTATTCAATATAATGCGCTCTGGGTGGCCCCCCTTCCATAATTCTTTGTGATAGTTTTAATAATTTTGTTACAAAAATATTGTATTTTCGTTATATTTTGTTTATTTCATTAGCATTCACCAAACTTGGCTTCTCGATTGTATTTTACATTATACACTAGTACCAAAAGTATTAATGTTTTAATTTGTATTAATTTCTGGGCTCTTAATAAATAGTTTTCTGGATTATTTGAATCCCGTTCCATTAAAAATTCGTCTGTTCGCTCCCACACGGATGCATCTAATCTTGATAAATTTATAAAAGAGATTATGCAACCCTTTTATTTCAACCTTTTACGGCGGGGTGTTGAAACACGTAGCTTCTTTAAATTAGAGTCGAAATTAGCATAGATCGGATTTGTGGAAACAAAGGTCAGTGATTTATTTCTTAAAATTTCAGTGGTATTCTTCATGCACAGTCCAACAATAAAATTTAATTATTATTGTACAGATGTAACAAAGGACTTGAAAAAAGTACCAACTTTAGAGAAATGGTAATTTATTGCAGTGCGCATAAATCATTGAAGAAGCGAAATAGATTCTTTTATTAATGGTTGATATATAACAGTAATAAATACTTGACCGGAATTGGGCAAAATTCTATTCGGTAAATAATTAGATATTTCTACAACCGCTACTGGAACTACTACTGTTATAGATAATTCTCGTTAAAATAACTGTCCAGATATATAAATATATAGATATGGAACATATATACATAACATAGTAACATATATACACAGTAATATATATAAGTATAGAATAACATATATAATATATAGTATAGAACTGCTGGACAATGTATGCTATATTATAAATGTATATATATATATATATATATATATATATATATATATATATATATATATATATATATATATATATATATATATATATATATATATATATATATGTCTGCTGCCAAAAAATTACCAAAATTACCAAAATAATTGAATAATAATTACATATAAATATATGTCTACTGCCAAATTATTACCAATAAGCAAGGCTATAATTTAAACTTGATCTTCCCACTGATTGTCTTGAATATAGATTAAAATCAGGGGGTGCCAATTCAGAAACATGCGGGGAGGGGGAGGTAAGGATTTTTTTTCAGTTTTTAAAATGAAGATACGAAAAAACTATACTTTTCAAAATCTAGACGGGGGCAATATTTTTCTCCAAAAATAACAAAATGTATATTAAAATTTAGGGCTAATCACCTCTCCTCCCCCTCCCCCAATCGGCATCTTTTACTGAAATTTGACAAATTGAATTATTATTTCTTCAATAATTTTATAGCAAAATAGTAGTAAAATTTTAATCAATTTTAATGCCCTCGAAATAGATTCCTACGTATATAAGGAGTATTACCACTTTTTTATGAAGAGAATTGGACTTTTTATTCGTGATAATTAGGAGAATGGGGAGCATCTTACAGTATATAGGGGTGACAAGTTTATCATTTTTCAAATTTTTAATGAAAATACCACAAAAAAGTATTCCCAAAATCTAGCAAGGAATCTAGGGGGCAGAGGCTGCTGTCCCTCCAATTGATCCCCTTGTCAATGTTCAAATTTTTTAACCAATGCACTTTTTCTAAGCATATACTAAAATGGTAAGCCACAGCGACCAGGCTCAGTAGTAACCGAAACGCTAAAGACCGAAATTTTGACACCAATATGTGCATCAAAAGAATCAGAATTTTATGCTGATTTTAAATATATAAATTTGATCAAGTTTAGTCTTCCCCATCAAAAGTTTCGAGCCTGTCAAAAATTAGCCTTAATTTCAAAAAAGGGGGACATCCCCTTAAGAGTCATAGGATCTTAATGAAAATTACATTATCAGATTCAGCGTATCAGAGAACACCGTTGTCGAGGTTTCAAGCTCCTAGCCCTCAACGTCCTGCTCTTTACGCTAAAGTTTGACTGTTTCTGACAACTCTACTTTTTAAAACAATAAAAAGCTTTAGCGTAAAGAGCGGGGCGTTGAGGGGGGACAGCCCCTTTCATATACGGAATAATTTCTGTTCATTTTAAGTTTTAATGTCGCTCCTTTCTTTCAGTTAAAAAAAACCTTTTTTCTATTAATTTAAATGCGAGAGCCTAAATCTTTAGTGAGCAACATTGTGTTCCGGGATTATATACAATTCAAACAATACGCTTAAAAGTAAAGATATTTGGCCTCTAATTGAGGAGCATTCATAACTGAAATACGGTGGAACTTACGGTGGATTACGGATTACGGTGGAAATACGGTGGAACTATATGTAGTGAACACGTGAAAATTTTAATACCTAAGGTACAGGGTAACCTATTGTAGCACCAGTGGATTGATGCTTTGCTTGGCAATACGGGGCACCCGGATTCGATCCCCGCTGCAGCAAGGTTGAGAGACAAGCTTGCTACTTGTCCCTGTAAAAAACACTCAGCAACTGAAACATCGACTTGACGCCCTATGCGCCAGCAATGGCTCAATAGGATCTTTATTCTTTTCATATTCCTTTTGATGAGTCTATAAACTAAGTTTAAGGCATTTGTTCTGAAACGTGGGCGTTTACGCTAGATGTTTTCCAAAATTAGTCTTAAATGCACATTTGAATGACTGAAGATCACAAAGTAAACTGCACGAAAAATCTTGTACAATCCCACTCCTTTCAAAATGAGGGACCGAACGCATACGGAGTATTACAGAACCTATTCTACAATTAGAGCTTAAAAATAACAAAAGACAAAAATAAAGACCAGGTAGCACACGGGAACAACACAAATAAAAACAAATATGATACATTAAAATAAAGTAACTAAAGGAGAAAATTCAAGAAAAATAAGAGATAAAATAAAAAAAATCAAATATTTAATATTTCTGCATTATAAAAATATCTTAAAATCATGTGCTGATCTTCTTTAATATACCAACTAATATTATTATTAAACATAGAGTTAGAAAACTTTTGCTGTTCGATTTGCATTTCAACTCTTTCAATCGAAAAATTCCGGCTCAAAACGATAATGATATAAACAGGGGCGTCAATTGAGGGGACGGAACAGTTATTGGCCATCTAGATTAAAACTTTTATTGCAGTTTTACTGTAAAACGCCTTTTTTTCATATTCTCATAGAAGACTTTGAAAAAAATTGCCAAACCACCTAGATTTAGAAAAATTAATTTTTCCCGCAATAGATTTTCACGAATCGACTCCAATGATAAAGTCTCTTCATAACTACAAATGTATATTAAGTAATTATTTCTATTAATTCTAAAAAGAAACAAATCCCATTTACATTGACCAGTGACAATTAGTGTGAATATATAATTAAAATTTCTCAATTTGAAGAAGATCGTTATGATTTGAACGAAATTGAAGGGTTTAGGGCTTAACAGCTTACGATTCTCACTTTCTTTCATTTGTTAGATTCCTTCAGGGGAAACTTGTGCAATTAAACTCAACATTAGAGACTATAATCCTAATCCTCAACTATAATCCTCATGGATATTCAAGTCTTTTTCTTATTTCTTATCTATGCACTTACTATGAGATTAATTAAATATCAAAGTACCTTGAACCTCAAAGAGACACATTTCCGCCCCCCTCCTAAATCCATCTGAAGTCCATTCATACCCAAAAGCTAAGATTTTTCTTTCTGTTGTTTAATAATTATGAAGTTACAAGGGTTGTATGACATCTTCATCGGCGTTACTACGTTGACCCATGAAAGAAATTAAACAAAAAGAACATCTTTTTTTAACTGAAAGTAAGGAGCGACATTAAAACTTAAAACGAACATAAATTACTCTGTATATGAAAAGGGCTGTTCATTCCTCAACGTGCCACTCTTTACGCTAAAGTTTGACTCTTTCTCTCAACACTGCTTTTTAAAACAGTAAAAAAAAAAAAAAATTGAGATACGGGTTTTTAAGAATAAGCTGCAAGTGATCAAATGAGTTAGTGGGGTATAGTGGGGTATATATCCCATATAATAAATAGGAATAGTGCTGACACTGTCTCGTTTCGTAAAAGAGTCGTAGAAAATGGTAGGTCTAGTGTCGTAGAATTTGGTGGGGTGAGTCAAGATGAAGTTACTTTAGTTAGGTATATTTTGGGGGAATTAAAGCCGACGTAGTCTGCTTCCTTTTCAGGCCTAAAAATTTGAAAAATGTATTAAAAGCTAAATTGTAAAAGCTCGAAATTGTAGAAATAGCACTTGAATTCAATTTCGCGTCATTTGACTCGAGTTTGAATGAAGTCATGGTTTTAGGCCTCGAAATAACCCTTGAATCTGGACTTTGTCGTCGACTTAATGCCATTAATAAAAAGCGGGCTGAAAATCCATTTTTTTTTATAGCCAAATCCGAATTTGGCTAATAAATCGGATTTTTTTAGCCAGTGTTTTACTGACTACGTTGAGAGCCGAGACTCCTGTCCTTGAAGAATCTTGTACACCTTTCATACCTAAAGTTTTTTTTTAAGCAAAAACAAAATCCAAAGAAGGTGATAGGTCGTCGCAATGACTGTATTGGAAGCAAATAACAAACTTCAAAACATAGCCCAAAATTGAAAAATGTAGTAACCGAAATTGAAAAATGACTTTTGAAAAAGCCGCCTAATGAGAAAGCTTTCAAGTGCTGGTTTTCTGTTATCGTTCATCTGTTTCACTTAAGAACTTTTTTACATGCTGACCAATGGTCTGCGGTGCACAAGTACCGATCTCCTGATTCGCTGCTTTCAGCCGGGAGTACAATACGCGGTTGGGGGAAAATCATCCGACGCTTCTTATGTTTTCCCCCTAGATGTCTCTAGAGTTGTGCCGATTCTGCCTAAGCTTAAAGAATCATGACATTGACCTTTCAAACTAAATAAACAGCGAAATCGGGTCTGGAACCCCTGGGCTCAGGACGGCTCAATCCTAGCTGAGTTGTTAGCGACGACATTATTGATATATGATAGGTAAGCTGTGGAGCAATAATTCTTGTTCGTTTTAAGTTTCAACTTCGCTCTTTACTCCCCCCAGGAAATCTGTTTTTTAATCAATAAATGGAAAAGAACTCCATATACTGTTATTCTTTTTTTGTTAGTAACGAGCACCAAATTAAAAAAAAGAAACGTGGGTAAAAACTTACAAAAAAATTACGCTTAAAATATATGGCATCGAAGACCTTAAGTAGTGTCTTTAACTTGAGAGTGTACTTTTCTTTGGAAATTACCATATGTGTAATGTTTAAATTATTATGGTAAAAAATCGTTTTCAAATATAACTAGTGAGCTTTGCTTATTTATCTTCACTGCTCAACGGTAACAGATCACGATAAGTAAGTGAGTAAGTAAGACGGCACTAGACCCTTAAGGTCCAAACCGGTGGTGCTGATCTCCGTTTCATGGCCCTTCAGCCAGGAAGTGCAATGGGGGGTTGGGAGCCAACCATCCTGTGCTTTAGCACACCCTTCCTGCTTACCTTCCCCAGATTTCTCCAGGTACCCATTTAGAGCTGAGTCGACTCTGGCTGAGCTTACAGAGTCACGCCACTTACCCCTATCCAAACTAAATAACTGGTCACAACTGGGATTGAACCCGTGCCCCTTGGACACAGAATTCCCACGCCAGCGCGCCAACCACTCAGCCAGGACGGCAAAATATGAAAACGTGATACAACCCTAACAACTTCATAATTTAAACGTGGGTAATTTAAAAGTAATTTAAATATAATAACATAAATGGGGGTAAAAAAGTCACCAAAAAATACGGTAAAAAATATATGGAACCAAGAGTGTATTCCAGGGAAATTATCTAATTTACGACTCGGAGAACAATTTAGAAGGGGGGGGGGATTCGAACCTGATATCTCAAACCCGAGTCGTAAATTAGACCTACAGATACAGGTAAAAAAAAACAGATTTGAAATCGTTATAAATCCTTTGTCATTTATTGGTCCACTCTCCCGAACAAAACTTCTTTTAGTAATACTCCCAGGAAAAATTTCACGATACAGCCTTGCTCAAATCTATTCGAAACTTGAAAGGATAAATTTTAAGAGGAGGAAGTGTGGTTTCTTACTCATTAGTGCAATCTAGGCCAAACCCCGAGAATGCCTGATTTTTTATGTGTCATAAAAACTTTCGGCATATAGGTCTGAGAGAAAAAATATTTTTTAGGAAAAAAAAAGTCTTCTATTCAAACCGAATGTTTGAAGGTTCCCTTGCACCTTGAATGTTGGAATCTTTATAATAGAAACAAAATTTTTATATTTTGTTAAACTAAAAAAAATGACCTGCCTTAAAACAACTAAAGTGTTGGATTTGCCATTGTCGGAAGACCTAACGTGGCGGTTTTCAGGTTGTAAAATGCCAATATATGCCAATATCGCATTTTAACACGGCTAGAACATATATTGAACTTTCATATTGAAAGTTTTGAAATACATATTGAAGATATTGAACATATTGAAACATATTGAAGATATTGAACATATTGAAATATATCGAAGATAAGAAACATATTGAAGAAAGGTTTTGCAAAGTAAGCAAGGATTTGGTTTTAGTAAGTCTTGGATTCTACAAATTCTTGAGATAAATATTACAGCCCTAACTTTCATTAATGTTTTTTTTTCGGGGGAGGTGCCAATAATAATTATATAAATATTAAAACAAAATTAAACTCCCTCTCGTCTTCTCCCCCTACGTAAGTGCCTAAGTGACATCATCGTGATGAAATTACTTATTTTAGAAATATACAGAGCTGAAAGGAATGCGCTCGAAAAGTCAAGCCTAAATAGATAGATAGATATACAGCCAAATATACAGCCATGAACACAGTACAATAACATAAACGAAAGACACAAACAACATAAACTTTGATCAGCGATCATCATAAAACCCTTAAATGAAAAACTACATTAACCTAATACTGGTACTTAACGTTTGAAAAAAAAAATCCTTGAAAAGAACACTTAATACTCGGAAAAAGACATAAATAAAACATTACATTTACTTTATATTGAATTTTTATTTATTTATTTATGATTGTTTTCTTTTTATTTAACAAAATTTCCAGATACCTTGCTACTCTACAAATAAACTGAGGTGACGTACTATTTAATATTCAGCCTTATATATTAACACTGGTGCGGTTAAGGTAGGAAATGAGGTTTTGCATTAAATCAGGAGTTTGAGCAAATGAATGAACGTTCACAGGTTTTGCGATTCAGGGTGCTAGAATGGGTTTGAAAATTAATGTTAAGAAGAGTAAGTCGCTAAGGCTAGGAATAAATGGAAATGGTAAGCTGACTTCGGGTAACGAATAGATTGATCAGGTGGACAGTTTCACTCACCTTGGTAGTATTATTAGCAAAGATGGTGGGAGCAGTGAAGATGTTAAAAGTAGAATAGCCAGGGCTCAGGGTGTTTTTTCACAGTTAAAATAGTTTGGAAAATAGGAAGATAAATCTGCAGACCCAGTTAAGAATATTGTATGCTACAGTGGTCAAATATGGCTCTGATCATGTGGGCTCTGAAAAGCGGACCAAGATTTGATAGATGTTTTCCAGAGAAATTGCCTACGGATTGTTCTGGGTACCCGGCTGACAGACCGTATTTCAGACAGTAGGCTGTACAAAAAGTGTGTTTCAATTCCACTTTCTAGGGCTATAACGAGAAAAAAGGTTAAGATGACTAGGACACGTTCTACGGATAAAGAATGACAGATTGCCGAAGATTGTCGTTATCGGCCAACCGTCTAGGGCTAAGCGGAAAGCAGATTGTCCGCGATAGGGGTTGGAGGATGTTATAAACAAATATTTAAGTGAAATAGGACCACCCTGGAAGAGTTTAAAGAGGGAGGCTTTGACTAGATTGGGAATGAGGAGGAGCCTGCGCAGCCGTGTTAGTCTCAGGTGGCCTGGTCCTGCAATAAGTTGTTAGTAGTAGTAGTAGTAGTTACCATGATCGTAAAAGAGACAGTGTATATTTGTTTGACTAAAAAAACAAATTCAGATATTTGGCCTAGCAGACCAAATTCTACGATTTTATAGTTTTTCTTCTTTTTTCTTTTACTGAGATTGTCGTGGCGATCTGCAGAGTACATAGTTTTTAGTTCTATTTGAAGTGACTAATGTCGTAGATCCTTGAGATCTACGACATTATGAGTGGATTTTTTACTTAAAGTATTTAATCAAAAAATTCATGTTTTTCCAATATTTAAAGGGAATTATTTAGATGAGCTCCCTCTTGAACGGTTTGATTGTTCCGAGATAGAATTTCCGGATGTGCCGAGGGATCACACGGTGTCTGTTGCAAACCTGCGCTCTTTTACTCAGGCCCTTTCTTCAGTCATTCTTCCCGTACATCCAAGGTGTTTGGTCCATACTCCCCTACTTATTAAGTTTATCAGGGCGTATAAAACATAGCCCCTTTGACTTTTCCTCAATGTATGAGGTTAAGTAGGAGGTTAAAATACTGTCAATAGTATTGAAGTTTAACTATAGGAGAGCATAATTTAATTGCTTGGTTATATTTTCCTGCGGATATTTCATCGTCTATTTGATAAATTCGCTATTCTATAATTTATATTGTAGATCTATTGTAAATTTAGTGTAGGTTGTAATTCAATATGAAATTTTATCATTTGTCTTTTATGATTTGCTTCAAAATATTGTAATCTAGTTGAAAAATTTGTGGAACATGTAATTTCAACTTCACGAAATTCAGAGCGTGCGTGAATTGACGTCAACATTTCTAGATTGTGTTATTAGTACAATCCCTAATTCACAATAATCCAATTCTGTGCCACCAAAAAACTTAATTCTAATTTTCCTTATGCCCTTATGTTAACAATCATCACTTGGTCCCCGACTCTTATATTTAACTTATGTGACTACTTACAAATGGCTTAAAAAAAAAAAAAAATCGTTCTTCAAGGTTAGACTAGTTTTCTTATATATATATATATATATATATATATATTATAAGCATTTTATAATTGTTGATGATAACAGAAACCGGTGGTAGGGGACTAACCTAAGATAAAGGTAAAAAAGGTAAAGGATACGGCATTAGACTTTACAGTCCGTACCGGCGGTGCTGATCTCCGTTTCTTGGCCCTTCAGCCAGGAAGTGCAATGGGGGGTTGGGGGCCAGCCATCCTGTGCTTTCGCACACCCTTCCTGTTTACCTTCCCCAGATTTCTCCAGGTACCCATTTAGAGCTGGGTCGACTCTGGCTAAGCTTACAGAGTCTCGCCACTGACCCCCGTCCCAAACTGAAGAATTGGGTACACTGGGATTCGAACCCGCGTCCTCTCAGAAAAGGGATCCCGAATCCAGAGCACCAACCCACTCGGGTTGGTACCTAAGATAATTTTATGGTAGCTCTGAACCCCCCCCCCCCCCGATGTGAACAAAAGGCTATCCTTTGTTTAAATCTGTTTTCTTCCGCCGGAACAAAGAACTGTCAGCTAATAATTTCTTTAACAATTGTATTTTCCAATAAATTATTTTATTTATTTCCAACAAATAACATCAAAGATAGGCTAAGCTAGTAAGCTATACTGAATAAACTAGATTTATCCGCTTTAAGAATTATCTGATCTATATCGCTTAAAAGCTACTCTACTCTATTTTATTTATTTTCTTTTTTTATTTATTATCTTTATTTTCTATATATATATATATATATATATATATATATATATATATATATATATATATATATATATATATATATATATATATACATAAAAGGCTAAGATGACTAGGACACGTCCTTCATGAATCTTCCTGGTCGGTCATCCATCTATGGCCAAACGAAAAGCAGGTCGTCTCCAAGTGAGGTGGGACGATATTGTGATAAAAGATCGATCTATGGGAAATTGGAACTGCTTGGGAGGGTGTAGAGAGAGAGAGGCTTCGAATATTTTGGAATGGAAGAAGAGCGTCCGTAGGTGTGTTGGCTTCAAGCGACTTGGTGCTGCAGTGAGCTCTTAGTAGTAGTGGTAGTATACTATGGTAGGATACTACAGTTAAAACCATAAGAAAGCCATTGCCGATAATTTTTTTTGTAAGCAATTTGGAAACGAAAAATTCGGAAAATGCCCATTATTATGACGCAGCTTACTTGTGATCTATGTACGTAACTCATTTGCGTGAGCCAAGGCCCTAAGCTTATGTCTGAGCTAAGCGCGGGCCATTTCAAAGGATTAAAGGCCTGAGATGCGTCTGATCTGGCAAAAGCTAGGCGAGGGTGACCAAAATACCACTGCTTTGCTTGGGTGGTAGTATGCATAAACAATGCATATGTTAAAACACCCATACATATACTCAGTCCCTCGGCCGTTAAAAGTTTCAAGAAATTTAAAACATCGGATTGGGAATAAAAAAAAAACAAAAAACTATCAACACATATTTCTTATTGCGTAACCTACAGTAAACGTAATTAAATATGTAAATGTGAACGTTAAAACTATAAAAAACTAAAGTAAGTTTTAAAAAATACCTCACTATATAAGACTAAATTATCTTCCAAACCTAATGCTTATACGGACACATTATTCATAAAATGTGAGAAAATATAGGTCAAATCGTGAAAATTTATGACCTGTAAGCCCAATGCCTCCTCTCCTGCATACATGTTTGTCTTTATGTTGATAATTAATATTAGTAAAATTATATATTACTTCTACTTGCCTCGTAAGTTCCTCTCCAACAGGAGTCAATCCTGCCAACCGAATACTTTATTTCCAAATCTAACAATAATAAATTGCTAAGACAAACACAGGGGCACACACGGATTACGACTTAAACGTAAATGAGCAGTCAAAATTAAGCGACAATTTTTTTCTAATTGTCCGAATCAGAGAATTCTTCCGTGTTAAACGAGCCGGACCAATCGAAGAAGATTTAGTCGACAGACGGGTTGTCTCTTCTACGGTAGCATCAAAAGAGCTATGAATTAGAGGTAAGTAAAATATCAAATGAAATGACATATCAATAGCCCCTTCCACTCTTCTTCTAGCTGGCATTTTTAGACAATTGATTTTAAAAACAAAACATACTTACAGAAGTAAAGAACAAAGTTCAAACTAAACGGTTCAAAATTATTGCTTTGCAGATTACGCAGCATATGTATTCAGAATTACCTCAAACAATCTAACTCGTTATGTTTCCCATTATTCGTAGAACCCAAACAACTACCAGTTAATTGAAAATATAAAATGAATCAAGATAAAAATTGGAAGTTCTCTCAAAAGTAGGAAATTCATAGCCAGCAGAAAATATAAACAGTGAACTTCAAGTACCTTAATAATCTTTCACTAGCCATGATATCAGTATTTGCAGTGTAATGTTACTACTAACAACCCACTGCAACACCAAGCCGCCTGAGGGCAAAAAACCTACACACACCCCAGCTCTATCAGAATCAACTGAAAGCCTCCCTCTTTTGGTACTCCCAAGAAATTCCCGTTTTCCTTAAATCTTTCCCTACGACATTCTGCCACCCTTTTTTAAGTGTACAGTAATTATTCTGTAAAAAACTCAAGTGTACTCAGTTTTCAGTGAAGTACTAGTTTTAAGAATTTTACAGTAGGAATATATCGCAAGTCAATTTGTCTGAGCTAAATACATTAATTAACAAAATTTATGAAGAACAGTAGGTAAAAATATGGTTTGACCTCAAATGAAGAAAGCTTGACTTACTTTCTACTAAAACTTATAAATTCTACCATTGTAAAATGGTATTTTAATGATAAATAGTAAAATAAACATTTTAGGTTAGCCCACTTACCATTGTAAACACACTGGAGATTCGAAAACTCACTATTTCTGCATGCCCTAATCTAATTTTGAATTGCTTCGAGATTGATTTCATGATTGAGCAAAGATGTTCACAAGAAGTGAAGGTAGGGGATGTCGGGGCAAACTCCAGCAAAATTAAAAATTTTCGTGAATTTCTCCATATCTATAATTCATTTTCTCACATTATCTTCTTTTTATTATTACCGTTTCTCTCTGAAAAAAGCTTGTGCACGTGCCTTATTTAGCTCCTTATTGGGGCTCTCAAGAACTAAGAAACTTAGAATTTTACTAAGAACGGCTTATTACCTTTGAATTTGTACCATGAATGGTGCAGTTGTACCGTGTTGGCAACGCTGCTCCAGCATGAGTAATCCTATGATGTCATAAATAGTCCATGCCATTTGAATGACTTTAGGATACCTTAAGCAATTAAGAAAAGCTACTATCCCCCTCCACACGAAGTATGAATACACTTTGGAACACTCCTCGTCAGAGTAGACATAAAACGGCAATCAGATGATTTTTTACTCTAAAAATACATCCTTTACCAAATGGTAGAGGATGTGCTGACCAAATTTGCATTCTTAGGTTAATAATTGAAAATTGTCTGAGTTATCAAATACCTTTGGTCCTAAGTTTTATAGATTATAAGCAAGTGTTCGATTTTAGTGATAGAAGAGCTTTAGCCAAGGTCTTATCCTTGTATGGTATACCAGACAAATCCATTAAAGTGATTAGTGCCATGTACGAGAATAACACTGCTGCGATTAAGGTAGAAATTGAGGCTAGCAGCTGCTTTCGTAGGGTTGTGTTCTATCCCCACTCTATATGAATCATTTTGATGGAGTTTGTCTTAGGGAGTACATGAAAGGCAATGGGAGAGTACGAAATCTAATGGGAAACAAAAGTTTTCCTGGACTTAGATTACGCTGATGATTTAAGCATCCTAGATGAAAGAATGAGCAAAATGAATTAACTTTTATGTTTTGCAAGTTCAAGGTGCTAAAATAGGTTTTAAGATCAATGTTAAGAAGACTAAGTCGCTAAGGCTAGGAATGAGTGAAGATGAAAAGGTTACGATGGGCAACGAAAAGATTGATCAGGTGGACAGCTTCACTTACCTTGGTAGTATTATTAGTAAACACGATGGGAGCAGTGGAGATGTTGAAAGTAGAATAGCCAAGGCTCAGGTTTTTTTTTTTTTTTTTTTTACAGTTAAAAAAAGTTTGGAAGAATAGGAAGATAAGTCTGCAAACCAAGATTAGAATATTGGAAGCAGCAGTAACGACAGTGGTCAAATACGGTTCTGAAGCATGGGCGCCCCGAAAAGCGGATGAAGATTTGCTAAATGTTTTCCAGAGAAATTGCCTATGGATTGTTCTGTATACCTGGCATACCTTCTGTATACCTTGGTTTAATCCTGCTTTCTAGGGCTATAATGAGGGAATAACAGATAGCTGAAAATTGTCCTTTTTGGTCAGCCGTCTAAGGCTAAGGCGAAAGCAGGTCGTCCGCGGTTGAGGTAGGAAGATGTCATAAAGAAAGATTTAAGGGATATGTGAACTTCCTGGGAGGGTGTTAGGAGAGAAGCTTTTGATAGATTGGGATGGAGGAGGAGCGTGTGTAGTTGTGTTGGTCTCAGGCAGTTTGGTGCTGCAGTGAGCTGTTAGTAGTAGTAGCTGTAGTATTGGAGTCTAGTTAATATAAGGTCTGTGCCTGTTCAGGCTATTAGTTGAAGATTTATCTCGTCAGGGAGGCTGTTTAACTTTTCATGGAGGGTGGGGGAGAATTTTCCTGATGAGGAGTTTCACGAAATAAAATTTTATTTTACAATGTTTCGGTGGTATTTAAAATTCTAGCATGCTTTCTATGTTTATTACCCCCTTGCTGCCCTAAAAAGGATATTCCATCCTTGCCTTCTCCAAAATGACTTACTGCCTAAACGATAATCCAGCTCCAGCTACCTCAACTCGAAGCATTTTTAGACCTTTTATAATTTTTTTACAAATAAACTAAATAAGCAGCGAAGAAATACAATTTGGACAGTTCAAACAGACATGCATAAGGGAGGGGTTGGTTATGTCTGACAAGCACCCTCCAAAAATCTCAAGGTTTCCAAATAATTTGCCTTTCTTTCATATTTTCTTCGTCCCTAGGAAATAAAACCCCTCCTTTGGCGCATTAGTTCAATTCAAACGAACCAGAAAATGTCCAAACTTTCCCCACAAGAAAATGGAATTGATACACAGGTAAGTATTTCGACGCTCCCCTTCTCTCCCACCAGCCCGAAATATCGTGATTTTAACAGACTTCATAGAAACAACTGCATTTTCCAGATTATTTGGCATTTTTCTGATTTTGCGCTTTTTTAGCCCGGAAAAAAAAACATTGTTAATACTACTGGTGGGCTATGTTACTTAGCTGAAATTTTAATTTTTTTCAGGAGAAGTCCAGCCTGATACATCCTCCCCCCCTGGATATGACAATACTGTCAAGATATTAAATTAGAAAAGAATGAAGTCTAAATGAAACATACTGTTATTATTACAAACAAATCTCTGGACCACCAAGCGGCATGAGAATAGAGAAACGCAAGCTCTTCCTCCACTTCCATTTGTTGAAAGCTTCACTCTTTGCCTCCTCCCCTGAAGCTCCAATCTCCCTTAAATAGTTCCTCATGGATCTTTCTCCACCCTGAAAGAAATCTTCTTTTTGTTTGGCCTCAGATGAATACCCAAAGCGCACTAGTTTTGGTGATTTGTCGTTCTCCGTCCTTCATCCGAGCCATCTAAACTATTCTTTCAGTATAGCCCTAGATCTGGGATTTACTGGACCGTATTTTTGATACAGCTTGTTGTTTCATATAGGGTCAGTCAAACGAGTACCTCATTGATCCAATTTCTTTTAAACCCCTCCCATTTTGTCCCTGTTCCCTTCCCATTTAGGGATGATCTGTTTTTCCTTTGGTCGCAGATGGGTGATCAGAAACACAGTCTTTAGCAATATTTCAGCGTCCATCAGTAAAACGGGACCTAGTCATCTTAACTAGGGCCCGACCGATGTACCGGTCGGCTGATATTAATTGCGCCGATATGAGGTCAGTTTAATTATCGGATATCGGGGGGCGGCGGGGGGAAATATCGGAAATCAGCCGATTTTGTTTTTGCAAGTATCTTTGCTGTCCGTCCTCTTACGTTCCAAGCGAAAGAGTTTTCAGCACAGCTTTTTCTGGAGGGGAAATTCTCCCCTCCAGGGGAAATCGGCAAATTCTGTTGGTATCGTATCCATCCAAAATTGATATATCCCTATCAGTATCATACCCCAAAAAATCCGTATCGGTAAGTCCCTAATACTAACCTTTCTTTCATTAAAGCCCTAAAAATTCAGATCGAGCCACATTTTTCGTACAAGTTAACAAGTTAAGTCCACATTCCGTAACTGGTATATAAATCTATTCTTATATTAATTCTCTTCTTAGTCAATTTCTTTAACAAACTTTCCTTGACCTTTTGAAGGCCCATTTTTCAAAAGTAACAAAATTATTAGACGGCAGAGGTACTACAATCAACCTCAACCTCAGACAAAATTATAACCTCAGGCATGAACACTAAGATATTCCACCTTAAAAAAACCAAAAAGTGTTCAAGCCACATTTATGATTATTTTTTAGTGTTTTAAGTATATTCAAACTTATTTTTAGCTACGGAATACGAACTATTATTTGCGAATTAAGAATGAATACAGCTTATAATTTTAATGTGTGTTAGTCCCGTAATAATGTTCTTGATCATTTCATTTCACCCACTTAGTAATTAAAAGTACCGATACTGCTTTATAATTAAACATTTAGTAATGATAGTAGCAAAGATGATACTTTCGTTGATTACCTAGTTATCAGATAATCAAATCAACTAAACTCTAATTTAATGGAACAAATATAGAGCTTTTACATGATGTAATTTTATTATTTCTTTATTTTATTTTGTTTTTACTTTATTCTTTCCTGACATATTGTTTCGGAATAAAAAACTCTAAATAAATAAAAACTCTAAAGAATAAAAAAGTGCTAAATATTAGGTTATTAAAAAAGAATTTTTGTTTATTTCTACAGAACTGAATCTAGAGAAAAGTAACCGAGAATTAATGGAAAACACAGACTAATAGAAATAATTTCAGAATAATTATGTGTATTTAATATTTGTATAGTTGTACATTCATTACAATATAATTTAACAAAATTAATTAATATAATTGATATATTTATTATAACATGATTATAATTATTATAAAATTAATGTTTATAGAAATAATTACAGATTAATAGAAATAGAAATTAATGAAAAATGAAAAATTATTGAAAATTTTTCCTTTAAAGATCAGATTGGTAAAATCTGATCTTATGTCAGCTATGTCAGAAAATATCTGCTCCCAAGGCCGTATACAAGGAGGCTAGGGGATTTGAACCCCCCCCCCCCAGTCCTGAAATGTTTGTCTGACTCGTAAAAATTGTAACAAAAAACAAAAGAAATTAATTTTTGATGCGTTTTTTAATTTTTTTTTTAAAGCTAATGCTTATATTATTGTATTCTAAAATGCTTTCAGTAAAGCACAAGTCAAAATTTTGCGTACAGAGTAGGCCCCAGGCTGAGGGGGGGGGAATAGGTTGTAAAATATATAGAATAAATTTTGCTAGGTTTAATAGTGGGTATACCTTTTACCTTCTGTTCAAAAAAAAAACTTGTTTTATTTATGTAAACAAGCATCTTTTTGATGCTTGTTTACATAAACAATTTTTGATGGTTTTTTCTAATGCCTCACTAAGTAATACATTATTTTTATACCTTTCTTTGAATCTATCAGTTGGCTAGGCATCACGGTTACAAGTAAGATTTTTTACTTTGAGTTAATTTCTTTTACTTAATTTAAACAAGAAATTATTTAATAAGCCTTTGAGACAGGGGGTACATGGTGCGAATAGAAGATGGAAGTTATCCAAGGGATATCCCTTAGTCTTTCCAAGTCTGGCAGACCCGACATAGGCCTCTGCAGCGTGTTAGAGAGGTGGGCGATGCTGACGAAGATTCCAATTGGGAATGTTTAGTCCAAAGCTCAGGACTGGTCATTATAGCAAACCACCCTGCAAGCGGTGGTATTGCAGGGTATTGTTACCCTGCAAGCGGAGTTGTTCTAGGTGGGGGGACAATTACTAAACCTCATGCATTTATAATGCGTAAAGTAAAAGAAGTTTATATAATACGAATAAGACAAAAATGAAGTCGAAATGAAAATAGACTACAATAGTCTGATTGAAAAACAAAGGAAAAGTACTATAAATACTAAATAAACCAAATATTAAATAAGCAAAGGAAAAGTTCTCTTATAGTAAAGGGCAAATCTACCGTTGTATTTATACTTAACAAACTTATACTTAGCAATACTTAACAAAGAAACTTTTCCCCTGTTTACTTGATGTTTAGTTTATTTAGTATTTATAATACTTTTCCTTTGTTTTTCAGTAAGACTGTTGTAATGTCTTATCATTTTAACTTCATTTTTGCCTTGTTCTTATTATTTAAACTTCTTTTAAATGTATTTTATATTAGATTATAAATACATTTTTATTATTACTATTAGGGCCCAATTTAAATGGATTTTTGGAACCCGATACCGATACCAGAATATCAATATGGTATCGATACAATACCGATTTGATTTGCTGATAATTTCCCTTCCAGAAAAAAAAACCTTATTTAAAGTTCAAACCCTACATTCTCTGCCCATATTCATACTCACATGTTTATCCCTGGTCTGTTTATCCCTACACCAAAGAAGAACATCAATAATTCACTGAGGATTCCAAATAATGCATTTAAGATATATTCAGAAAAAATTTAGAAAAAATCAAACCAAATAAAGTTCTAGTCTAAACAGTAAAATATTTTAAGCCGCGATAGTTGTATAAACACAAATACGTAAAAATTGGATTAAAAGAAGCGTAAATTGTTTATTAAAATTGATTATTCGAGACCCAAGTTTCAAGGGAATTTCTATGTTAATCATACACATATTATAACGTGAGAACTTCATATTCATATGATATGGTCTCTTACTAACGAATCCACGCTAAGCGCACTGGATAAAAGGGTGCAGCTAGGGTTTTATGTCTGGAGGAGGGATTTATAGAATGTATTGACCAAATCGCTTAGTATGTGGGCACATAAGCTAAATTTCCAAGGTAAATTTTCTATGTGTCAGCACCTGGTACCGACACCTTGGAGCTTCCTCCTTTTCAACCTTACGACCCCCCTTGACTGCGTTCCAGGCTGGATATCATGGTTTTGATCAGTTGAATCTCGAGTCTTTCACTCACGCACGTGAATATTCATTAAACAGATGTATATGGTTTATTCTATTCTTTTTAGTTTTTTGGTTACACTTAGGTTTACACTAGCATCTCCTTGCAGTTCCGTTTCTATCAATATTCTTCACCTTTTTTTACTAAAAATAACCTGCGAATAATACGTATAACAGACAGGAGTGTGTTTAAACTACTTTTCTGTCAAAATTCTATTGAAAAAAGGGAAATGATAAAAATTAACGACATCAGATAATTCGGAATTGGGATTTTGGCGGAAAAAATTGTGAGAATGTAAACGGAATAAGGTGGTTAAAATAGACTAAACTAACTCCTGTTTCTTCGGCTGTAAAGTTTCTCACTTAATATTTAGTGTAAATACGCAAAAATTGCTATGTTTATTAAACAAATAGTCCCGTATCTAATCACAACCTAGATTTCGTTCGTGGTTCAGAACGCTTTTCATGGGAAAATGTCAATTACTTTCTAATTAGGAAAATTCGTTTTTATATTTTAAAAAATGAGATTGATACCTTGTGCAAGCATTATTATTCGCAAAAGTCTTTTATTGTCACGACCGAAGATGCACCCTGGTGGCCAGGCTCATAAGAGCGTCCATGTGCACAGTTTTTTTTAGCACAAGACAGACTTCGAACATATTTATTTTATTTCAATTTAAAAAAATTGGATAAAACAAATAATTCCCTTGATTTGAAATAAAAAGTTTTGGGTATTCACAAGAAAATGAAAACCCTCAGATTTTCTCGAATTGGGCTCCACTGATCTGTAGCTCTTCGGTATATATAAATGGCTTTTACGTAATTGATTAATTTGTTAGGAAAGGTGCTCAGGATCCCGATAGGGGTGCCCACTTTCCACCACCTGGTGTATATCTTGAAACGCCACATATACAAAAAAGTTCTACCACTCAGGCAAAATTCCATCACGCTTGGCACAGCTTTACCAAGCATGGCATACTTACTTCGTTTCACAGAGTTCCACTACGCTCGGCATGGTTACGCCACGTCCGTCACACTTTCGCTACACTAGGCACTCGCCAATTGGTGTACGTGATTTCTGAACATGGGCACCCCTTACAAAATTCATATTTCGAAACTTCCAAAGAGAAAAACCCTTTTGTAAATATAAGTCTGAATCAAAGATAACGGCAATTTTGACGAAGATAGGGATTAGAAGCTGCTGGCGCAAGTTATAATCAAGTGTTTGCACGGTTTTTTTGCAAATACTAGATTTTGCGGGGACCTCCTAGAATTTTGCAACAGGTATCCTGTTAAATTAGCAAATAAAATGACAAAGAAAAGAAAATTAAGCATGAGATATAACAAATACGAGGAGTGTCAACTTCTGGATCCTGCGATTTCCAATAGGTAAAAAAAAAGGTAAAGGATACGGCATTAGATTTTACAGTCCCTACCGGCGGTGCTGATCTCCGTTTCTTGGCCCTTCAGCCAGGAAGTGCAATGGGGGGTTGGGGGCCAACCATCCTGTGCTTTCACACACCCTTCCTGTTTACCTTCCCCAGATTTCTCCAGGTACCCATTTAAAGCTGGGTCGACTCTGGCTAAGCTTACAGGGTCACGCCACTGACTCCCGTCCCAAACCGAACAATTGGGTACACTGGGATTCGAACCCACGTCCTTTCAGACAAATGATCCCAAATCCAGCGCACCAACCGACTCGGCTAGGACGATTTCCAATAGATATGTCTCATTACTTTACATGCTAATTTTCGGTGAGAAACTTAAACGGACTTTATGGAAAAATAAAATTGCAACTGGTTTTAAATCAATCTGACCATTGAGAAACTTTCTAAATTCTGGGGAAAATAAAACTATTAGCATTTTGGCAAGTGGAGTATGTGGCATTCCTTGCTCTTACATTAGATTTTACGTCAGTCGAACGGGCCACTGTTGCCAGATTGTCAACGCAGAAAAACGCCCTGGGGTTTTCAAATCAAGCCCGAACAAGCCCCAAAAAATTTTACCAAAATAATCCACTTTTGAGATTTCACTTTATAGTGAGCGTGTCCGAAAGCTTGTTTCATGGAGAATGTTACATCAAAGATGTAGTATTAATGATTAATTTTCAGTCCGAAAGCTAGTCTCGTCGTTTCTTCTTTAAACTTCAGGAAGAGTCGCAGTTTTTCTGACGCTAAGCCTTTGCATTGAAAAATTTATGGTGCGAAAGTAATAAAAGTAATAAAACAAATAAAAGTAAAAGAATTAAAAGAAACATATAGAATACAATCCTAAGGGATACTTTACACAATATATTCTAGCTGTGTTTCAGGGTATATGTAGAATATTCCATGATCACTTCTTTACTTAATTTATTTCATTTGTCTTAATTTCCCTAGGTTATTCAATCATTTATGTGGGAAGAATTTTCTAGGGGTAATTGCCTTCAAAGGGAATCGTCTACGGGGTAGGGGAGAATTATCTGAGAGGAGAATTTTTTGGGAGAAATTAGTCAGACTCTACCAAAACATGTAAGATGGCATGTGGCACCAAAAATGGGACTTTTTGTATCCCTTCCGGACTAGACTGGCTTTGGTGCAAAAAAAATTCTTAACTGGATATTTAAAATCCACATGTTAAATTCATCCTCCGGCACCATTAGTAAGTGAAAATTAGACCTACGTTGCCCGGGAAAGCGTTGCGGCAACCTTTGTCCGGCTTTGCCGACTAAAGTGTTGCGAGAGCAACACTTTAGTGTTTCACTATCGATCAGTAATCACATGATCAAAGGCTATTCCTCAGCGTTGAAAAAACAACAACAAAATAGTATCGAAAGAAGGGACTAAATTGACTTTGCAGCCAGTTGAACTTTATCCTTTTCAATCGTAGACATCGTGACGGATGAAAACTCGGAACAATATATTATATAATGTAGTTGGTATTATAAAGCTATCCCTAACTTTTCAGGATCAAAATAAAATAGATGACATTCTATTAATTATTACGATACTATCTCATTGTTTTACATTCTCGTCTGTGCTTGGTTCTTCACTATCAGATAAATGATGAAGTTGTCAGCCTATCGCAGTTTTTAAAACGGTATCAAACAGTTCGTGGTAACGAACTGTAGTAAGGACCGACCCGGCTCAATAGTAACCGAAACTCTAAAGAATGGAATTTTGATACCAATAGCTACATCAAAAGAATGGCATTTTAATGCTGATTTTAAATATACAAGTTTCATCAAGATCAGTTATACCCATCAAAAGTTACGAGCCTGAGAAAATTTGCCTTATTTTAGAAAATAGGGGGAAACAATCCCCTAAAAGTCATATAATCTTAACAAAAATCACACCATCAGATTCAGCGTATCAGAGAACCCTAATGTAGAAGTTGAAAGCTCCTATCTACAAAAATGTGGAATTTTGTTTTTTTTACCTGAAGGCAGATAACGGATGCGTGTTCATTTGTTTTTTTTTCCCAGGGGTGATCGTATCGACCCAGTGGTCCTAGAGTCTTGCGAGATGGCTCATTCTATCGGAAATGAAAAGTTCTAGTGCGCTTTTTAAGTGACCAAAAAATTGGAGGGCACCTAGGCCCCCTCCCACGCTAATTATTTTCCCAAAGTCACCGGAACAAAATTCTGAGATAGCCATTTTATTCAGCGTAGTCAAAACAACTTATAACTATGTCTTTGGGAACGACTTACTCCCCCACAGTCCCCGTGGGAGCAGCCACACGTTACAAACTTTGACCAGTGCTTACATATAGTAATGGTTATTTGGAAGTCTACAGACGTTTTCAGGGGGATTTTTAGGTTGGAGAGGGAGTTGAGAAGAAGGGGAAGAAGAAGGGGAAGAAGAAGAAGAAGAAAGAGCAATCTTGTTCTTTACGAAATTTTATGTCTTTTCAATCCTCTATCTTTTCAAAGATGTTCTTACAACGATTTCTACTAAGCAAAAAACTTTTGGTTTTCTTTTTTAAGGTTTTTTGAACTGTTTAATCCCTTGTCAAAATTTATACAAATGTTTTGATAATCACCAATTTTTACTCTTTAAGCAATTTAATGTAAACTGTTTTATGCATGAAGATCTTCAATTTTTCCGTATAGGTGTGACAAGTGTGAATGACTTCATTCAACAAATATTTTTTTTTTCAAGAATGTTCTCAAACTTTTGACCCCATCTAAATCCTTTTATAGACCAGAATATTCCAGGATGCCAATTTTTCTGAAAACATATGGAGCCGTTTTCGAGAAAAAATAAACGCATACATATACAATTATTGCTCACTTATAGAAGTTCAATGCTCATATCTGCAAAAATGTGGAATTTTGTATTTTTTTATAGAAGAAAAATCGCGGATGCATGTTTATTTGTTTTATTGTTGTTGTTTATTTCGCCAGGGGTATTGTATCGAACCAATGGTCTTAGAATGTCGCAAGAGGGCTCATTCGAACGGAACCTGAAAATTCTAGTGCACATTTGAAGTAACCGAAAAATTGAAGGGTACCTAGCTCCCCTCTTGCACCCTTTCATCCCAATGGTCGTCTGATCTAAATTTTGAGACAGCCATTTTGTTAACAATAGTTGAAAGGTACAATAACTATGTTTTTAGAGATGACAGGACCCTCCAGAACCACTGGAGGGAGGACCGTGAGTTAAGAAATTTGCCCATTGCTTACATTTACATTTTTTATTGGGAAGTATACTAAAATATTGCAGGGAGATTTTCTGGGGATGGATTATTCGGGTGAGGGGTGATTCCCGATTAGGACGGAAGTTTTTGAGGACGAAGTTCCCCGAGGAAATTTTACACGGGGGAATTTTATCAGAAGTTGTGTACGAAATTCGTTTTATTTGGCTTACTTTCTCGTTGGCGACCCTATTTTGCATTTGGAGATGCTTTGGGAGATCGTCTTGGGGATACTTTAAGCAGAGTTGGGGATTTTTCTGTGGCCTGGAGGAGATTTGCCACGGGAGAAAATCTCAGTGGGGGAAATATCACTAGGAAAAATTATCCATGGAGAAACTTTTGATCGGGGAGGAGGGGGGGTATTTTCTGGAAATAATTTTCTGAAAAGTGGGAATTTCTTCAAGACTTCAAAAAGGATCAGAAATTAAATAGAAACGATTCTTTCTTCAAATTAAAGTATTCTAAGGGGAATTTTTCAGGCGGAATCGTAAGCAAGAAATTTTCTGAGGGGAATTCCCGGCGAGAATAGAATTGTCGGGGTAATTTCCCGGCGGAAGAAATTATATGGGAGGAAGTTCATATGAAGGAATTTTTCGTTCGGTAATTTTCCACGAAGAGGGCGGATTTCCTGGATTTACTTGAAAGACCATCAGAAATTAAATAAAAAAAATTCTAATGAAAGTAAGGAGCAACATTAAAACTTAAAACGAACAGAAAAATACCCCATACATTAGGGGGGGGGCAGTCCACTCCTTTTCTGCCCAGTTCTTTCACACTAGAGTTTGACCTTTAGTTTCAATTCTTTAAAAACGATTTCCTGGAAAACAAGGGCCGTGTAATTGGAATCAGAACCTTTTTAAATGTTTTAAATTTTTTTAGCGTGAATAGAGAGGCATTGAAGAGAGGATAACACCCTTCATTTACAGAACAATTTCTACTCGCTTTAGTTTTTAACGGTGCTCCTTACTTTCAGAAGATAAAACCTGTCATTTTTATTTAATTTAATTTTAAGTAACCAAAAGGCAATATGTCCATGCTAGTACTACTGTTCCTACTATTCCTCCTACTACTATCACTGATGTTACTACTACTACTGCTGCTGCTACTAAAACTACTACTGCTGCTACTACTACTACTACTACTTCTACTACTACTACTACTACTACTACTACTACTACTACTACTACTACTACTACTACTACTACTACTACTACTACCGCTACTACTACTATTACTACTGCTGCTGCTACTACTACTACCACTACTGCTACTACTACTACGACTGGGACTACTACTACTAAGACTGCTACTACTGCAATTATTACTGCTACTACTAAATCTGTAGGAGCTGAAGGATAGCACGATGTTAGTATGAATCCAAATAATGCACGAATATGACTTGAAGTTGATGCTTCGCATGCGTCATTGATGCAGTTATCCCAGTGTCGGTCATTCTCCATTAAATTCAGAGCTTGGCATGCACCACGGTAAGTGTCATGTATAGTACCGTTTACAGTTCTCAAATACTCAAAGGACGTCGGACCGGGTACATTCACCGAAAGCAGGCGGAGAAAGAAGCATTCATGTTGATTGGGGTGAATGGTGTAGAGTCTTCCTATCGTGGTATCTTTGAAGATGGTAGGTTGACCGTCGACTGATTTACCCTGTTTTCGACGTTCATATGATTTCTATTTAGCATTCCGCGTGCAATACGAAGGCACTTCAGTATACAGCAGTTTTTTTTGCAAAAAATCATTTTGACATAACGAAAAGAAAACTGCTAACGTTGTATCCGGTGGATTCAGGGCTCTTTGTTGCAGGTTGGATTCCAAAAAATAAACACGTTGTCCATTCCGTAAATGTACCACTAAGTGAACAACAGCTGGACTTCGTTCATGTATTGGAAATGAAAGAATTCGCCAAAGAGCTTCGTTACTGTTTATGTATCTTCCAGCCTGATATTGTACGATTTCATCGAGATCAGTGATTTCGGACTGCAAGCCAAAAACTGCCATGTCGCTGCCTTGGTTGACGTATTTACATATGTATTTAATTTCCTTTATGGAGTTACAGTTTTCAACGTTTATCTGAGCATTAAATGTTTTTGATAATAAAGGTGAATATGGAACAAACCTATGGTTATCTACTTCGATGGTGGTACCGTTACACTTCTTTATTATTGCTGTTTTACCGCCATCTTCAGTAGATCTTCTTCTATATTGTGGGTAACCATCGTTGCCGGTAATTTTGTTGGATACTAGAAGTCGAGATATTGCTTTGTGCATCTTTCTATGGCCAAGCATGGTGATTTTTCATTTAGTGCACCACAAGGTCCATGTATCATATTTTTTACCACAATATCATATAAACCCTTATCGACGTTTTCATCAGGAATTTCAGCGGAAATCACATCGTCAATTTCATTAGAAGTAATCTTATCATGTAGCCAGATTAAAATATGTGCGTGTGGCCATCCTCGTTTTTGCCATTCCACTGAGTACATCCAGTATCGCACTGACCCAAACACTTTAAGTTTTACTATGTAGTTTATCAGTGATTTCAACTGAAATCACGGGCCGTAATGTCATATCTATGAACCGCCGATTGTCCTTGAAGTAAAAGCTGCTGTATCTCCTCCCAAGATAGATTACATGTAAATGTAATAAATAAATCTGGGTGACCATAGAGACGAACATACGCAATAGCATCTTGAGCATATTCATGCATATGATGGGGACTGCCAGCATATGACGAAGGTAAAATCGTTAATCTTCCCACGTTAGTGGTATTACTGTCATTTACAACTGCATCTCGCAAATGAATGTATTGTTCAGATCGGAGCTTGGTCTGATTCACACGGATAAATAGCAAACGTTCTGATTCAATCTTTACATACATATCAACGATGTATTGGTGAAACAATTGACGGCATTTTAAAATATAATTTTCGTCATTAGGACGCATCATTAGTCTATAGGAATGATAATTCATTGTACTGCATTTCTTATCCGTTTGTTTGTTAGTTGATGGATCTATCAATTTATTATTTAAGTGATAGCCATCGGCTCCACCCCAAAAATTGATAGGATATTGTAGGGCATCGTAGCATCGATGAGTTTCAGCAATTCTTACCAACTGAGCATTTCGCTTATGAAGAATAATATCTCGAGGTAAAAACTGACCAGCGACCATAACGATTGCCACTTCCTCGTTAGTTGGAGCACTGTATCTACGCACATGTTCGCCAATAGGCGTTTTGTCAGCGGAAAAAACAATTTTATGAGTATCAGTAGGCATCACGTCGATTGCTGTTTTGAACGGGCGCACCAAATCATTGTTTTCGTTGAAAAAAAATTTGCAATTGGGAAACCATAAACCTTTCAACGTCGGGACAAATTTTGCAACGTGCATTCCATTCAGAATTGCTATCACTGATGAAGTACAGTTGTGAAATTTATGATTCTCACCTGAGAATGGTAGAAGGGACCCTGCTCTATGATAAATTTGTCCTTTTACTTTGAAAGTAGGCATAAAAAACGCTTAGATTCTGACATAGTTCCAGTAAGCAAAGTCTTCAATGGCTCTGGTGGTGCAGCCAGTTGAGGAAGTTTAACTTTTCCTGAGGCGCAACACATTCCCATTCCCATTGCTTCACCATTAAATTTCAAGGTCTTGCAATAGGGACAAATTTTAGACATAATCCCGATTTGAACACATCTACTCATGCCATAATCATCGACTGGGCTGTACCTGAATACCAGGCGATAATTTTCAGGTTGCTCTTGTGATTCCTCGGCACGCTTTCTTTTGGCATTATCTCTTTGAGCATCAAGCCTGTTTTTACGTTGTTCTTGTGATTCCTCGGCATGCTTTCTTTTGGTAATTTCTCTTTGAGCCACGAGCCTGTTTTCACGTTGTTCTTGTGATTCCTCGGCACGATTTTTTTGGTAATTTCTCTTTGAGCCGCAAACCTGTTTTCACGTTGTTCTTGTGATTCCTCGGCACGCTTTCTTTTCTTACTTTCTCTATTAGCCACAAGCCTTTTGGCATTAACTCTTTTAGCAGGTTCCTCAGCTGTTTCTTCTGCCATTGTAGGATTATAAACTAAAATTTTTCTTTGAATTAAGTCTTTGAGCAGCTTCCTCGGCACGCTTCTTTTGGTAATTTCTCTTTGAGACGCAAGCCTGTTTTCACGCTGTTCTTGTGATTCCTCGGCACGCTTTCTTTTAAGTCAGTCGACGGCCAACCTACCATCTTCAAAGATACCACGATAGGAAAACTCTACACCATTCACCCCAATCAACATGAATGCTTCTTTCTCCGCCTGCTTTTGGTGAATGTACCCGGTCCGACGTCCTTTGAGTATTTGAGAACTGTAAACAATACTATACATGACACTTACCGTAGTTCATGCCAAGCTCTGAATTTATTGGAGAATGACCAACAATAGATAACTGCATCAAAGACGCGTGCGAAACGTCAACTCAAAGTCAAATTAGTGCATTGTTTGGAATCATACTAACATCGTGCTATCCTTCTGCTCCTACAGAGTTATGGGAGAAATATAAATCGAAAATGGCCGAGGATATACCCCATCGAAAACTTTAAGGACAATCGGCGGTTCATAGATATGACATTACGGCCCGTGTCTTCCAGCAAAAGTTGAAATCACTGATAAACTACATAGTAAAACTTAAAGTGTTTGGGTCAGTGCGATACTGGAAGTACTCAGTGGAATGGCAAAAGCGAGGATGGCCACACGCACATATTTTAATCTGGCTGCATGATAAGATTACTTCTAATGAAATTGACGATGTGATTTCCGCTGAAATTCCTGATGAAAATGTCGATAAGGGTTTATATGATACTAGCTGTTGGGGTGGCGCTTCGCGCCACCCCAACACCTAGTTGGTGGGGGCGCTTTACGCCCCCCCCCCAAGCCCCCCGCGCGCGTAAGTCGTTACGCGCCATATTAGTTACGCGCCATTGTAGTTGTGTCCCTATGTCCCTATATATATATATATATATAAATGTTTTTAACTACGTAAAACTTACGAATATACGACATTCTTTGCTGTCCCATTGTCTGTGCATATAAATAGATTGTCAGGTTTACCGACTCTTGAACATGCAACATATAATTCTCAATGGGCAAAACAATCCGTATTCAGATTTATACCTCAAGATTCTAATGATTGCCCTTGAGCTTTGATGATGGTGATTGCTAACCGAACATTCCTTTTTAGTTTTTAGTTTTTTAACTTTTATTAGTTTTTTTTAGTATTCTAGCTTTTTTAGTTTTTTTTAGTTTTTTTCCTTTTTAGTTTTTTTGTAGTTTTTACCTTTTTTAGTTTTTTTCTTCTTTTGTATTTAAGGTTCGAACCTTGAATCTCTCGAACCTAAAACCTAGAACATACCGCGTTACCAACTTAGCTACATCAGATTGTATACTTTCGTTTTTGAATTGGTATATGATGAAATAATTCAGACATCATATGCGGACAGACAGACAGACATAACCCACAAACAACTTATTTTTATATAGATATATATATATATATATATATATATATATATATATATATATATATATATATATATATATATATATATATATATATATATATATATATATATATATATATATATATATATATATATATATATATATGTTTTTAACTACATAAAACTTGCGAATATACAACATTTTTTGCTGTCCCATTGTCTGTACATATAAATAGATTGTCAGGTTTACCGACTCTTGAACATGCAACATATAATGGTCCATGGGAAAACAATCCGTATTCAGATCTATACCTCATGATTCTAATGATTGCCCTTGAGCTTTGTTGATGGTGATTGCTAATCGACCATTCCCTGTGTCGCCATCGTCATTTATATATCCCCCTGTGCCCCACCGGCGTCCCCTTTGTAGTTTTGTCCCTGTGTCCCGGTCGTCATTTATATTCCCTGTGTCCCGGTCGTCATTTGTGTCCCGGTGTCCCAGTCTGTGATTTCTCTTTGAGTGTCCCGGGCGTCATTTATATTCCTTGTGTCCCGGTCGTCATTTATATCCCCCTGTGCCCCCCGGCGTCCCCGTTGTAGTTGTGTCCCTGTGTCCCGGTCGTCATTTATATTCCCTGTGTCCCGGTCGTCATTTGTATCCCGGTGTCCCGGTCTGTATATACATTCGTTTTTTAGTTTTGTTTTTCTCCTTTATTGTTTTCCTTTTTTATTTTTTTTATTTTTTAGTTTATTTAGATTTTTAGATTTTTTAGTTTTTTTATTAGTTTTTAGTTTTTTTTCTTTTTAGTTTTTTTGTAGTTTTTACCTTTTTTAGTTTTTTAGTTTTTTTTTACTTATGTCCTGGTCGTCATTTATACTCCCTGTGTCCCGGTCGTTACCTTTTTTTAGGTTTTTTAGTTTTTTTCTTTTTTCTTTTTAGTTTTTTTGAAGTTTTTATCTTTTTAGTTTTTTTATTTTTATTTATATTTTTTTTAGTTTTCTTTTTCTCCTTTATTTTTCAGTTTTTTTCCTTTTTTTAGTTTTTTTTCTTTTTTAGTTCTTTTAGTTTTTACCTTTTTTAGTTTTTTTAGTTTTTTAGCTTTTTTAGTTTTTTTTTTATTAGTTTTTAGTTTATTTTATGGTTTTTTCCTTTTTTAGTTTTTTTTAGTTTTTTACCTTTTTTTTAGTTTTTTTTAGTTTTTAAGCTTTTTTAGATTTTTTATTTTTTTTTCTTTTTAGTTTTTTTTTGTAGTTTTTACCTTCTTTAGATTTTTGCTTCTTTTATATTAATGCTAAAGCCAAAGTTCGAACCTGGAACCTCTTGAACCTAGAACCTGGAACATAACGCCTTATCAACTCAGCTACATCGGCTTAAATACATTCGTTTTTGAATTGGTATATGATGAAATAATTCAGACGTCATATTATATGATGAAAAAAATTTTTAGTTTTTTTTCCTTTTTTTTTTTAGTTTTTTATTGGTTTTTACCTTTTTTTTAGCTTTTTTATTTTTTTTTGTTTTTTCGTTTTAGTTTTTTTTTGTAGTTTTTATCTTTTTTATTTTTTTTTTATTTTTATTCATATTTTTTTAGTTTTCTTTTTCTCTTTTATTTTTCAGTTTTTTCCTTTTTTTTAGTTTTTTTCTTTTTTAGTTTTTAGTTTTTTTTAGTTTTTTACCTTTTTTTAGTTTTTTTAGTTTTTTAGCTTTTTTAGTTTTTTTTAGTTTTTTACCTTTTTTTAGTTTTTTTAGTTTTTTAGCTTTTTTAGTTTTTTTTATTAGTTTTTAGTTTTTTTTTGTAGTTTTTTAGTTTTTTTTATTTTTTTCAGTTTTTTACCTTTTTTATTTTTTTTAGTTTTTTAGCTTTTTTAGTTTTTTTTTCTTTTTAGTTTTTTTTTGTAGTTTTTACCTTTTTTTAGTTTTTTCTTCTTCTTTTGTATTAGTGTGAAATAATTCAATATCTCGACTTCTAGTATCCAACAAAATTACCGGCAACGATGGTTACCCACAATATAGAAGAAGATCTACTGAAGATGGCGGTAAAACAGCAATAATAAAGAAGTGTAACGGTACCACCATCGAAGTAGATAACCATAGGGTTGTTCCATATTCACCTTTATTATCAAAAACATTTAATGCTCAGATAAACGTTGAAAACTGTAACTCCATAAAGGAAATCAAATACATATGTAAATACGTCAACCAAGGCAGCGACATGGCAGTTTTTGGCTTGCAGTCTGAAATCACTGATCTCGATGAAATCGTACAATATCAGGCTGGAAGATACATAAACAGTAACGAAGCTCTTTGGCGAATTCTTTCATTTCCAATACATGAACGAAATCCAGCTGTTGTTCACTTAGTGGAACATCTACGGAATGGACAAAGTGTTTATTTTTCGGAATCCAACGTGCAACAAAGAGCCCTGAATCCACCAGATACAACGTCAGATGTTTTCTTTTCGTTATGTCAAAATGATTTTTTTGCAAAAAAACTGCTGTATACTGAAGTGCCTTCGTATTGCACGCAGAATGCTAAATAGAAATCATATGAACGTCGAAAACAGGGTAAATCAGTCGACGGCCAACCTACCATCTTCAAAGATACCACGATTACCGCCATCTTCAGTAGATCTTCTTCTATATTGTGGGTAAACATCATTGCCAGTAATTGTGTTGGGTACCAAAAGTCGAGGATATTGCTTTGTGCACCTTCCTTTGGCCATGCATGGTGATTTTTCATTCAGTGCACCGCAAGGTCCATGTATCATATTTTTACAACAATATCATATTAGCGCTTATCGACATTTTCATCAGAAATTTCAGCGGAAATCAAATCGTCAATTTCATTAGAAGTAATTTTATCATGTAGCCACATTAAAATAAGTTCGTGTGGCAATCCTCGTTTTGCCATTCCACTGAGTACATCCAGCATGGGACTGACCAAAACACTTTAAGTTTTACTATGTCGTTTATCAGTGATTTCAACTTTTGCCGGAAAACACGGGCCGTAATGTCATGTCTATGAACCGCCGATTGTCCTTGAAGTAAAAGCTGCCGTATCTCGTCCCAAGATTGATTACATGTAAATGTAATAAATAAATCTGGACGACCATAGAGACGAACATACGCAATAGCACCTTGAGCATATTGGAGCATTGTATCTACGCACAAGTTGGCCAGTAAGCGTTTTGTCAACGAAAATAATAATTTTATGCGTATCAGTAGGCATCAAATCGATTGCTGTTTTTAACAGACGCGCTAAATTATTATTTTTGTGGAAAAGATGTTGCAATTGGGAAACGATAGTCCTTTCAACGTCGGAAGAAATTTCGCAACTTGCATTCAATTCAGAATTTCTATCACTGATGAAGCACAGTTGTAAAAATTTATGATTCTCGCCTGAGAATGGTAGAAGGGACCCTACTCTATGATAAATTTGCCCTTTTACTTTGAAAGTAGGCATAAAGTGATCTTGAGTTTCGATTTGGGCACCAAATGACGTCATTTGGAAACATGAGTTATATTTTCTGATGTTTAACAAAAAACACTTAGATTCTGGCGTAGTTCCAGTAAGCAAAGTCTTCAGTGGCTCTGAGGGCGCAGCCAGTTGAAGAAGTTTAACTTTTCCGGAGGCGCAACACATTCCCATTGTTTTACCATTAAATTTCAAGGCCTTGAAATAGGGACAAATTTTAGACATAGTCCCGAGTTGAACACATCTAATGAGCTATAATTATTGACTGGGCTGTACCTGAATGCCAGGCGAAAATTTTCAGGTTGCTCTTGTGTTTCCTCGGCACGCTTTCTTTTGGTGATTTCTCTTGGAGACGCAAGCCTGTTTTCACGCTGTTGTTGTGATTTCTCGGAAGGCTTTCTTTTCATACTTTCTCTATTAACCGCAAGCCTTTTGGCATAGACTCTTTCAGCAGCTTCCTCGGCTGTTTCTTCTGCCATTATAGGTTCTTCTGTCATTTTAAGATCTATATTAAAATTTTCTCTTTGAAAGGCCTTCTTATATACTTATAATGACGTCATGTAAAAAGCCTTTGACGTAATAAAAACATGACGTCAGTTGACAAACAACTTCATGACGGCATAATGCTCAATCCTTATAATGACGTCAGTCAAAAACATGACGTCAGTCGACACACAAACATGACATCAGTCGCCACAGAAACAACTTATTTTTATATATATAGACTATCTGTTTGGGTGGCGCTTCGTGCCACGTGAACACCTAGTTGGTGGGACACCTAGTAGGTGGGACAAACGAGGAACACCTAGTTTTTATATCCCCCTGAGCCCCCCGGCGTCCCTGCTTTAGTTGTGTCCCTGTTTCCCGGTCGTAATTTATATTCCCTGTGTCCCGGTCGTCATTTGTGTCCCGGTGTCCCGTTCTGTAATTTTGTCAGTCGACAAACATGACGTCAGTCGACAAACAACTTCATGAAGGAATAATGCTCAATCCTTATAATGACGTCAGTCGACAAACATGATGTCAGTCAACACACATACAAACAACTTATTTTTCTATTTATATTTATATAGTAGATATATATAAAAATAAGTTGTTTATGTGTTGTGTGTTGACTGACGTCATTATAAAGATTGAGCATTATACCGTCATGAAGTTGTTTTTTGACTCACGTCATGTTTGTTATGACGTCAAAGGCTTTGTATATGATGTCGTTATAAGTATACAAGAAGGCCTTTCAAAGATAAATTTTTAATATAGATTTTAAAATGACAGAAGAACCTACAATGGGAACAGCCACGGAAGCTGCTCAAAGAGTCTATGCCAAAAGGCTTGCGGCTAATAGGAAAAGAAAGTATGAAAAGAAAGCGTGCAGAGGAATCACAACAACAGCGTGAAAACAGGCTTGCGGCTAATAGAGAAAGTATGAAAAGAAAGCGTGCCGAGAAATCATAGGCTAATAGAGAAAATATGAAAAGAAAGCGTGCCAAGGAATCACAACAACAGCGTGAAAACAGGTTTGCGGCTAATAGAGAAAGTATGAAAAGAAAGCGTGCCGAGGAATCACAACAACAGCGTGAAAACAGAATCAGTCAACAGTCAATCTAACATTTTCAAAGAAACCACGATAGTAAGAATCTACATCATTCACCCCAATCAAGATGAATATTTCTTATCCGCCTGCTTTTGGTGAATGTGCCCGGGCCGACATCCTTTGAGCATTTGATAACTGTGAACGGGACTTACCGTAGCGCCTGCCAAGCTCTGAATTTACTGGATAATGATCAACACTGGAATAACTGCATCAATGACCCGTGTGAAACGTCAACTCCAAGTCAACTTTGTACATTGCTTGCTATCATATTGACAACTTGCTCTCCTTCAACTCCTAGAGAGTTATGGGAGAAATACAAATAGCAAATGGCCAATGATACGACACTGAATACGATTAGAGAGGCTAGATATGACCTTGGATTCAAACAGAAATTTATACCTTCACCTAACTGCTGTTATTTCTGTACAATTGGATCGTGAACAAAATTACAACACGAATGATGTAATGTATGTACAAACAAACATTTCAAAGCTAACATCTCAACAACAAGGTATTTATGATCAGATAATACAATTGTGTCGATAACCAAGTTGGAGAAATATTCTTCTTGGATGCGTCAGGAGGCACTGGTAATACTTTTTTAGAAAGATTAATTCTGACACCAATTCAATCCAAAATGACACAACGTTAGCCCTTGCGTCGTCTGGAATAGCCACAACGTTGCTGCCTGGTCGGAGAACTGCTCATTCCTCTTTGAAATCACCTCTGGATGTGCAATCTACAGAAACTCCCACGTGCAACATTTCCAAATCATCTGGGATGAGTAAAGTATTGCAGGAATGCAAGCTTATTGTTTGGGACGAGTGCACAATGGCACACATAAAAATCGTTCAGGGCTCTCAAGCGATCATTGCAAGATTTCCGTATAATTTCCAAACCCTTTGGGAGTACATTAATATTGATTGCGGAAGACTTCAGGCAAATATTAACTGTTATTCCTATATCGACACATGCGGACGAAATGAATGCTTGCCTGAAAAATTTGAATTTATGGGCACACATAAAAACATTATGATTGCAGAACGATCACTCTGATGAAATATTTTCGGATCAATTGAGAACGGAAGCTCCCAGTTGACTCAATTTCAGGTCGTATACAGCTACTTCCTAAATTCTGTAATTTAGTGACGTCAAAAATGATTCAGTTGAAAAAGTATTTTCAAATATTTTAACCAATTATAAAAATCATAAACGGCTAAGTGAACGAGCGATTCTGGAAGCCAAGAAGAAAGACGTCCTCGAAATCGAAAATATTATTCTGACCAAGATTCGAAACCAGGAAGTCATTTACAAGTCAGTCGATACAGTTCAAGATTCAAATGAAGTGGTTAACAATCCATCAGAATTTTTAAATTCACTGGATCTCCCAGGGTTTCCACCGCACGTGGTACAAATAAAAATAGGCATACCAATAATCCTGTTGCGAAATATTAGTCCACCAAAGCTTTGCAACGGCACGCGACTTACCATAAAAAAAAAACAATGGGGAAACATAATAGAGGCAACAATCTTGACATGGACCTTTTGAGGGTGGGGATATTCTCAATCCTCGCATTCCCATGATTCCAACGGATCTGTCTTTTCAATTTCGCAAGTTTTACACAGTTAAAAGTTAGCACCTTTCATACGTATTTCTGGGGCGTGTAGCACTACAGCAACACATGGCAGGGATGTTACAACCTTTTGCTAGGGCGTGAAAAAAATACTGACACCCATGTGTTCCTGTTGTGCCACAAACAAGAATTTGTATTGTTGAACAAGAATTTGTATTATTCCAAACAAGAAAAAGCCTATGGCCTTTTCTTGTTTGAAACAATATGAGACGAAACTCAGATAATCATTTCTTCACTTGAGACTTTTTTATTCACTTGTTCATCCTTATTCATCATTTTTCGTTTTTTGTTCCTAGGAGCGGAGGTTTCTGCAGATAAGGTTTATTCAACCAAAACTTGAGCTTGAGATGAGATTTCTGCACGGATATTTTCTTGAAACAAATCTACAAGTTCTTCTTTCTGTATTAAGTATTCTTTCAGTGTTTTTGGAATATGAACACCTTTTAAATTATTGCCTATTTTTATATGAGGTTCATCTTCTCTAATCTTTTTACGACAGCTTGATTTCAGAGTAGATGTGCTGAAGTCATAAATTTTAAAGGTAAGGTTACTTAGTCTCCAAAACCACTTCTTAGCTATTGCCCTTTCTAAACTAACCTCTGTTACTAGCCAAGTAAGCATTGAAGAATATATGTCCCTTCCATAGTCTTTTCCTCCAGGACAATAAAATGCATCGTTTTCAAGAAGATATGCAGTTAAGGCAACACATTTTTTTGAAAAAGATAGCATTAAAGGCGTCTCATTTAAACCGTTTAAACTGTTTACATTTGCACCCTTTGAAATAATTAGCTTGCTAACAGAAAGTAGTTTGTGTCTAACAGCAAAGTGTAATGGTGTATCACGATTCATAAGACAAGAATTATTTATATTGGCGCCATTTTCAACCAGCAGCTTGAAAACATCAACCTGTCCTGACATTTTTTGCCTGTGTAGCATAGCGGTATGTGAGTTGGACGATCCTGGCCAGATAGAATCATCAAAATAACGACTAAAATCCGTGAAGGCAGTTTCATTTTGATGGATAGTATAATCTAATGGTGTCATATTCATTTTATTGACAGCATTTATATTGGCACCCTTGGAAATCAGTAGCTTACAAACAGATA
>NC_088881.1:0-112500 GCF_032884065.1 Artemia franciscana | reverse complement strand
TTACTAACAAAAACGTTTGTAAAAATATAATAAAAAAAAATCTAGTTGTATTTTTAAGTAACCAAACATTTGGAGGTAACTAGGCCTCCTTTCCCCCCCTTTTTTTTTAGCGAAATCGTCCGATCAAAACTATGAGAAAGCCATTTAGCTTGTAATTAACATAAAATTGCTTCTCCAAACTAAACATCCGTATGATATATGGGTAGATTATAGCAAAATATATCGTGCAGAGTACATTCCGGCAGAATATGCTTCAATCTTTTGAGGATGCCAACTCCACGTGCAACATTGGTGGAGATAATGTCGCTATGATGCTTCCACGATAGATTTGAATCAATATGGAAGCCGAGGTACCGCAGCTTTTCACCTAATAGAACTTTACTACTTATATCAACAGAATCACCCACTCTACAAAATGTCAGTAAGAATTTTTCTTTACATTCACACACAGCAAACTTAAACTTGTAAACATCTCTAATCTTTTGAGAGTAATATGAGCTTTTACTATTAAATCATCTGCGGATTTTGCAAATACTGTTAGCAATATATGTGTCCTTTAGATAAACGCGCGTCTTGTTCACATAAACTGAATAAAGTAAAGGGCCCAGCACAGACATTTTGCTATTTATAATGTTAGATATTGTCGTATGAGTGTCTACACCAGGTAACTACTTTACCCCATGAAATACAAGGCTATCAAGCATGGACTCCTGATCATAATTATCAAGCTTTTTTTCTATTCTACTAATCCTCTCCTCCAAATTTTCAATTTGAAATCTCAGACTAACAAGAGCCTGCTCGATTTTGCAAACTTTGGATTAAACTTGAGCGTGATTGAATCATAAACCTGGCTGATTATCAGTTCAATACCTTCTTTGTTCAATGAATTTGGGTCATTGGGTCATTGGGTCATTGGACGGTTAATTCGAAAAAATGAGGTATTTTTAAGTTACGAAGGAGTGATCGAATCTTAATGAAATCTCATATTTAGAAGGATCTTGCAACTCAGATCTTTTATTTTAGATCTGGCTGAATCCAGTTTCATTGGGAGGAATTGTGGGGGGGACCGGAAATCTTGGAAACGCTTAGAGTGGAAAGGTCACGATGAAATTTGGTGGGAAGAATAAGCACACATCCAAGATACGTGACTGACATAACTGGACCGGATCCTCACTCTTTGGGAGAGTTGGGGGGGGGGGGGGTAATTCTGAAAAATTAGAAATATGAGGTATTTGTAATTTATGAACTGGTGATCAGATCTTAATGAAACTTGATATTTAGAAGGATCTTGTGCTTCAGCACTCTTATTACGAATACCGACCAGATCCGGTGACAGTAGGCGGAGTTGGATGGGGAAACCGAAAATCTTGGAAAATGATTAGAGTGAAGAGATCGGGATGAAACTTGGTGGGTAGAATAAACAAATATCGTAGATACGTGATTGACGTAACCGGACTGGATCCGCTCTCTTTGGGGGAGTTAGGGGGGTCTAGTGCTTTGGCGATTTCGGTGCTTCTGGACGTGCTAGGACAATAAAGATTGGCAGGCATGTCAGGGACCTGCACAAACTGACTTGATAAAGTCGTTTTCCCCGATTTGACCATCTGAGAGGGGCTGAAGGGAGAGGAAAAATTAAAAAAATGAGGTATGTTTAACTTACCAGTGGGTGATCAGATCTTAAGGAAATTTGATATTTAGAAGGACCTGGTGTCTTAGAGCTCTTATTTTAAACCCCGACCGGCATTAATTATCTGATTTTCCTTTTCAATCAATCCATTGATTCTTAGAATTTTGCTAGAGCTCATACCATATGAGCTCTTGGTTCTTCCGACCTCGTCATAAGTGCCATATGAGCTCTTAGCTCTTGTTTTTTTTTCAGGAAGAAAAACTTGCCCGAACAAGAAAGTTTACCAGAACAAGAAAAATTTCCAGTGTCTCCAAATTGTTCCAGGCTTTCCGAAACTCCGAATCCGGCTTTAACTATTATAGATGATTCTACGGTTAGTAAAAATGCGCCATCTGGTAGCTCTTGCGATTTTGGTTCGCCAGGAGAACACTTTGGAATCGATTTGTCTGGAATTCCAGATGTAAATTGTATAGTCAACTTGCGTCATCTGCTTAGTGAGTTTATAGAAGCAATAAAACATCAGTTCAATTGCAAGGACGGGAAATCAAAGCTTTGCGTGAAAGAAATTAAAAACACTGGACTCCAAACAAAGCTCGTCGTTATCTGCCAAGACTGTGGCTGGAAAAAGCGAGTAGAAGGTGAGCCGGAAGCCCCCCTCACTACTGTAAAAGAATACCTAACAAATTTCAGTGAACAGATATTAGGTAACAAAAAAGAGAAGATCAGCAATTTACGAGGCAACGTGAACGTGAAAGCTGTATGGGGTATCATGGGGACCGGAGGAGGCTACGCATCTTTGAACGAATTATTAAGTGTATTGGGAATAAAAAATATGAATCCGAAAACGTTTATGAATTTAGAACGCTTAGTTGGTAACGCATGGATGGATGCACTATCAGATGTCTTAGAAGAAAATGGTCGTGAATCCTTGAAATTAGCCATTCATGAGGACAGGTTTATCAACGATTTTTTCTGGACTAAGGTCATCTGTGATGGTGGCTGGAATAAACGCAGCAAAGGACACGATTATACTGCAAAAGGTTGTGTTGGGGTAATCATTGATGCCTTTATGAAAAAATTATTATATGTAGGAATAAGAAATAAATATTGTTACTTCTGCTTCAGCTCAATGAAGGCAAACCAGAAAGTGAAAGATCATGTTTGCTTTATGAACTACAATGGTCCCTCAAAGAGCATGGAAACCGACATTCTTGTTGAAGGTTTTCGCCAAAGTGAAGCCATGCATAACCTTCAGTATTTACAATACATCGGAGACGGCGATTCTAGTGTTTTTTACAAGCTAAGACAAAGTGTTTCATACGGATCATATATCCAAAAAGTAGAATGTGCCAATCACGTGACCAAGAACTATACAAAATACCTCCATAATATTGTGAAGACAAAAAAAGGGATGCACAGCAAATTTCTTTCAAATGACATAATTCTAAAGCTAACCAAAAATCTACGAGGTGCAATAAAAAAGAACTCGGCTGATGGTGGGTCTGCCGAAAATCTAAGACAACTCTTACGAAGAGGCCCAGAGCATGTGTTTAAGAAAAGATATTACGCAACCATGGGTGGGAGATATCTGGCCAAAAAGAAAGAGAATCAGAGTTTGCCGAAAGGCGATCAAAATTACGGACCTAATTGCAACAAGCCTGATATGAATCCCGAGGAATTTGAAATCGCAAAGGCTGATTATGTTGCAAAAAATGTGAATCTGGATGGAGCCAAACTGCAAGAGATCTACGTAAACACAAAGGGGCAAAATGATAACTGGATATTTGAGAGGAGCAAAAGGATTACTGCCACTTATTTTCATAGAATAGCTTCTCGCAAAAAAAATACTCCAACCGCACCCATAGTCAAGAATATCCGAATTAATTCTAATTTCAAATCTATTCCAATGCTTAGGGGAATTCAACTGGAGGCTATTGCAATGACGGCGTACGAGCAGAGAGAGGGAGTATCATTAATAAAAGGAGATCAAATGGGACTACTAATTCATCCAAATATCCAGTTTCTTGGAGCTTCTCTTGATGGTCGCTTAGAAAACGGCACACCAGTTGAAGTGAAGACTGTCCATAATATTCCCAGAGGAATGACCATAAGGGAAGTGGCATCCCAAAAAGGATTGGTAAAGAACTTTTTCCTATGGTCACCACAATTCAAAATTGAAGTTAAAGAAAAATCACAAATACTATGCTCAAATTCAAGGTCAGCTAGAATGTCAATGATCAAGAAGAATGTCACTTGGTGGTATATCACCATGAGCATGATGTGGAAATTTTAATTATTCCGAGATCAAAAGAGTATTTTTTGTCCATATTACCAAAGCTTCAGGAGTTTTGGAGCAATTGTTTACTTCCGGAGATATTAGACTCGTGACTGATTAGAAACATGCCACTTAGTGAGCCTGCCTTAGTCCGGGCTGCAGCAAATCGCGGAATGAAACGGACTTTGGAGCCAAAAGACAGTGGATGTGAGAAAATTACTTGGTCCGACACTGAAAGTGAATATTGAAAGTGGATTTTCCAGTGACATGTGAAGAGCATTGACATGCGAATAGTATAGAGATTGTTTAGGGGTCATAATGTATTAGTAGCAGAAGTCCAAACCATGTTGATAAATAAACTCTAATTACGTTGAGATTTAGTTGCTACTTTAGGCACTTCCAGGTAAGCTAGGACGGCTAAATTTGGCAGGCGTATCAGGGAGCAGACCAGATTAAATTGGAAATAGTCATTTTCCCGATTTGAACATCTGGGGAGGGGGGAGTGGGGGTCGGTTAATTCGGAAAAAATATTATTTTTTCGGGGGCCGGTAATATTTCAGAAAAATTTCGGTTAATAGAAAAATGAAATATTTTTAACTTACGAACAGGTGACGGGATCTTAACGAAATTTGATGTTTGGAAAAATGTTGCGTCTCAAAGCTCTTATTTCAAATCCCAACTGGATCCGGTGACATTGGGGGAATTGAGGGGGGAACCTAAAATCTTTGAAAACGCTTAGAGTCGAGGGATCAGGATGAAACCTGATGGGAAAAGTAAGCACAAGTCCTAGATACGCGATTGACATAACCAGAACGGATCCGCTCTCTTTGGGGGAGTTGGGGAGGGGGTTAATTCTGAAAAAATAGAAAAAATGAGGCATTCTTAATTTAGGAAAGAGTCATCAGACATCAATGAAATTTGATGTTTGGAAGAATATCGTGTCTCATAGCTCTTATTTTAAGTTCCGACCGGATCCGGTGACATTGGGGGGAAGATGGGAGGGGGAACCTAAAATCATGGAAAACGCTTAGAGTGGAGGGATCGGGATGAAACTTGGAGGTAAAAATTATCGTAAGTCCTAGATATGAGATTGACATAACTGGAACGGATCTGCTCTCTTCGGGGGGGGGGGGGGTCGGGAGGAGGAGGGTTAATTCTGAAAAAATAAAAAAAATAAGGTATTTTCAACTGACGAAGGAAAGATTGGATCTTATAGAAATTTGATATTTGGAAGGATATCACGTCTCAGAGCTCTTATTTCAAATCCCGACCGGATCCGGTGAAGAGGAAGTTGGGAGAGGGGACCTAAAATCTTGGAAAATGCTTAGAGTACAGGGGTTGGGATGACACTTGGTGGTAAAAATAAGTACAAGTCCTAGAAACGGGATTGACATAACCGGAACAGATCTGCTCTCTTTGGGGTAGTTGGGGAAGGAGGATTAATTCTAAAAAATAGAAAAAATTAGGTATTTTAACTTATGAAAGAGTGATCGTACCCTTATGAAATTTCATATTTAGAAGGACCTCGAAACTCAGATCTCTCATTTTAAATCCCTACCAGATTCAGTGTCATTAGGGAGGGGGCATTACTGGTACGGGTCCGTTCTCTTTGAGGGAGCTAGAAGTTGTTAATTTGGAAAAATTAGAAAAATTGAGGTGTTTTTAACTTAAGAATGGGTGACCAGACCTTAATAAAATTTTATAATTAGAAGAAACTCAGGTCTCAAAGCTCTTCTTTCAAATCCCGACCAGATCTTTTGACATTGGGGGGAGAATTGGAGGGGGAAACTGGAAATCTTGGAAAACGCTTATAAACGGCGTAGATATGTAATTGACGTAACCGGACTGGATCCGTTTTCTTTGGGGGAGTTAGGTGGTGTGGTTCAGTGCTTTGGTGAGTTTAGTGCTTCTGGACGTGCTAGGACGATAAAAATTGGTAGGCATGTCATGGAGCTGCACTAATTGACTTGTTACAGTTGTTTTCCCCGATTCCACCATCTGGAAGGCTGAAGGGAGAGGAAAAATTAGAAAAATTGAGGTATTTTTAACTTACGAGTGGGCGATCGGATCTTAATGAATTCTGATATTTAGAAGTACCTTGTATCTCAAAGCTCTTATTTTAAATCCCGACCAGCATTAAGCCTCTGATTTTCCTTTTAAAGCAATCTATTGATTCTTAGAATTTTGCAAGAGCTCATATCATATGAACTCTTGGCTCTTCTTGACCTTGTCAAAAGTGCCATATGAGCTCTTAGCTCCTGTTTTTGATGAATAGTATATAAATATAAGTAGTTTCAAAAATTTATTAAATACCCCTAAGGGGTTTCCTTCCTCCCTTACCTGTATTTATGACCCCAGGGCAAGGGTGCCTAATGCTAATTATGTACCTTCAGGAACATATCACTTTAAATGACATTAATTTAATAAGTATATGCATTACTCCGTAAAGCAAAGTATATGATTACCCCGGTTCAAAACCGGGGTAGTCAGTCATTTATGAACGAGCCTATAAATCATCAACTATATGAGATGATGGGAAAAAACCAAAATATTCTAAGATACGGCACTATTAGGAATAAAATGAGATCCCGTGGAACTAAAATGGACGAATATCCTACAACTTTAGATTAAAAAAAATAATGTTCGTATATTTTATAGGCCTACAATCGGCGTTTCTTTACTTTTAAGAGCCAATAATGTCTAAAATAACGTGTTTTAAGGAATAACGTTCTTTTTAAAAAAAATATTCATAGATTTTATAGGCCTACAATCGATGTTTCTTTACTTTTAAAGGCCAATAATGTTTAAAATAATGTGTTTTTAAGAATAATGTTCTTTTTAAGAATAATGTTCATACATTTTATAGGCCTACAATTGGTGTTTCTTTACTTTTAAAGCCAAACTGTTATCTGCTTTGTAACCTAACAAATTCCAATTCGTATGGTGTTGAAATGATATTGCCTCAGGGTGTTGTTGCCAATTATACATGTTTTCAACTTCCTTTTAAATCTGGTCGTAATGCTAAGGAGATGTCAACATTCTTAATGATATTCTGGCAAACCCCTCAAGGAGTGCTTAAGCCAATGAGAAAGGAGGAAATCTTGAATACTAAGAATTATTGCTAAAAATCATCTGTTATAACTACAAACTTAAGAATCTTTGGGATTATTTATCGGTATAAAATCTACTAAACGACACAAAAATCATGGCTATATAATTAGTACAACCCTTTTAAATAGTAAAGGAAGGATATCTTAAATGGCAAATTTTAAAGGAAACTGATGATAATAAAAAAAAAAAAATTCACGGCCAAAAAATTTGAAATCTTGTGGCAAATCGAGAGACTACTTTACAATTCTCTACGTCTTCTAAAAGTAATTTTATTGCTACTTTTAAAATTAGAGGTGTCCCCACTAATTAATTTTTTATGAAGCTTTTTTATGAAGAAAAAAAAAATGCAAATTTGTTCGGCCTATTCATGTTAAAGCTTTCAATGAAGCCACAGTAATTTTTTCATCAAAGAATCTGCTCGTGTCTGTTGTTAATACGCATTTCATTGCTATAGGAAAATAGCATTGGCTTCAAACCTCGGAGATTGACCTTAATGAGAATTAAAATGGAGAAACAAAGAGATGAATATGGGGTCCGAACATAGCCTATATAGACACCAGTTGCACAAACATTTATCAAAAGCAATACATAGCTATCGTATTGGTGTTGCGTCAATAACAGACTCTATTCAAACCAGACAGTCCTATTCCTCAAAACCAGAAACTCCCGAAATAGAGCCAAGATCTTTCCGCGCTGATTGGCGGAATAGAGCAATGCTTTTCCGCATGGATTGGTCCTGGGGGTGCCGGATGTTAACACCTAGTCTAAAGAATGTGTGTTGAAATCCTTCTATGGGCAAGATACGACTCCACGCAACTGGTGTCTACATAGACTGTGCGTCTGAGTCAAAGTCGTCTTTAATGATCGATAGAGCTTGAGTGGCCATCAACTTGCGAATAATGTGCTACAAATAGGAGGGGCCTTTCCTGTACCCTTTTCTGTAATTAAATGTGAATAAAAGAAAGAAGAATAAACTTTAACTGGAGTGGTGTTAATATTGAATACTAAAATAAACAAGCCTAAGCGCTCGGAGGTGACAGCGGTCTCGGATGGGTTGAACATGAGTAAATTAAGAAGAAAAGTACAAGAGTTAGTACACTCCAAAAAGTGGCTCCCTGTATTAATAATCTACTCAAATGTTTAGGATGGGTGTAAATGGGGACTTGTCCAAAAGGAGAGGAATTCTATCATCTTAATTTTCAACTAATTTTAAGGATATTTTAGGGGTAAATAGGCTATGCCTATAATGGAGATCCCACTCCAGGGGCATAATTTGCTATAGGACAGGGGGGAACTGCCCTTCCCATACCTAAGTTTCCCCCTCCACCTAGATTTCAATTTGCCGCCAGCTGAAAGTTAGTTTCCCTGAAAATCTTCTCAGAGGAAAATAAGCTGGCATAATTCAAGCATCCACAGAAACGGGTCACTTTTCTTTAATACATTTTCAACTCTTTTTTACTATATTTTTCAGTTTTCAATATCATTTCCAGCTGATTTGGGAAAATTAGCTCCAGATTTTTCTGATTTAACAAATATCACTTAGATAAGATAAATCCTGCAAAATCCTTAAAAGCCCCGGGGATATAACTTACAACACCTACCCCGGGATTCTGAGTTGTTTTTTAAGCCCTTGCCTAGAGCTTTTGTAATATGATATTCAATCTATTTTGAACAAAATAACAGTCTCAAAAATATGATTGGATGAATTTGGGGAAAAAAGGTATAGAATGCTAATTGGCTTCTCATCATTTTTACCATTAAAAATAAAATTAGAACTTACTGTTTGAAATCAAATGAGCCCCCTTCGAAGTTTATATGACCATGTTTTCAACCAAAATCTGCTATTCCCCTAAGACATAGATTATGACCCTTGTCTGAGGCTTTGGGGATTATAAATCCCTACTTATGATTGTCTATTATTAGGCATTGCTATATCATATTTGTAATGCTCCGAAGAAAACACTATCTGGAAAGTTCAATTAGATGAATTTGTGGAAATTCATCTAACCTGATGAAACCTGAGAGAGAACCTCCAACAGGTTGGAACCCAACTCACCGTGAATTAGCATGAGAGGGTTGACTCTAGTTCAGCGTTGTCGAGTGATAGCCATGAGAGGGAAAATTTTCAAGTAATTTAACCCGTAGTCAACCTGCGTGTGTTCCCCAGCGAGAACCTCCAACAGGTACAACTCTAGTTTGGCATTTGTGAAGGGACACACATGCACGGAAAGGTGTAGCATAAATGGCAGACAGTAACAACGGCAATCAAACGGATAAAATTAACCCTTGACTGGGCTGCCCACTTAATTCAACAATCTGTCTTGGCTTTTTTCTACAATTGGCCATGACTTCCACTTTTCCCACAACTATTCCCTCTTTTGTTAAATTCAACAAAAATGGGGGAGCTATTTACCTTAGGGTACCTATGCAAAATTCGTTTTAATTGTCTTTGCAACCAGAATATTGCAACAAACTCTAAATAAGGATCGATCCGGCTTCAAGACATCCAAAACTCTTAAAAACCCCAAGGTTTAAGCCAAAAGACACATACAATTTTGGCTTACTGTGCTAGTTCCAAATATATAAGTTTTATTGAGCTAAATGTTTCCCATCAAAGGTTACGAGCCTGAGGATATTTGCTTGATTTTGCAACAGAGAGATCACAACCTAAAAGTCGAAGAACCCTAATGAAAATCATACTATTAGATCCAGCATTTGTGAGAACACTTTTGGCCTTGAGCAAAGAAATATGTTTAAGCTAAGCAGCATGTGTGAGAAGAATAGTGGTTTCAAGCTCCTACTCTACAAAATGTTGATTCTTTTTTGTGTGGGAGGCAGAAGAAGAATCTACGTGTTTATTTGTTTTTATTTTAATTATTTTTTAATTTTTCGCGTTCAGTGATCCGATTTTGAACTTGCATTTTTCGTAAAACATTCAGAAAATAAATTTAAAAAGAGAGAGGTTAATTGAACTGAAAGTAAGAAGCAACATTAACACTTAAAACGAACATATAGAATTTCCTATATGAAAAAGGCTCCCCCTTCCTCAACGACTTGTTCTTTACGCTAAATTTTGGCTTTTTGTCACAATGGTATTTTTTAAAGTAATAAAAGATTTTAGCGAAAAGATCCAGTTTTTGAGATGGAAACGACCTCTTTCACATACAGTGTAATAAAAGTGTAAATAAGTGTAAGGGGCTGCTCTCTTCTCAACGCCCCGCTCTTTACGCTAAAGTTTGACTCTTTCTCTCAATCCTACTTTATTAAACAGTAAAATACTTTAGCGTAAAGAGCGGGCCGTAGAGAAGGGAACAGCCCCTTTCATACATGGAGTAATTTCTGTTCGTTTTAAGTTTTAATGTTTCTCCTTACTTTCAGTTAAAAAAAAAACTAGTTTTTGTTTATTTATTTGAAAAGAAACGAACATAGGAATATAAATTAGATAGGAATTTAAATAAAAGGAATATAAACTAAAGCAGAATGGTAAGATGTACAATAGAAGAAAAAAAACTTACTTATAAACGGGCTCGAGTTTCGAAAGCTCAGGAATAAATTCCGCGGCTTTTATTGGTTGATAAGGTAACTATGACAGCCTTCGTTCGCTCAACGTATGGAAAAATGAAAATAATTGACTAATCATGTGCACAACAATATTCTAGTGGGAGGGGGCATACTAAGCATCAAGCCCTCCATCAGAAATATGAAAAAATATTATAAAATGTTCAATTTCACTCGCAGTGTTTACTGGCTATGAAGACTTTGACCCTATTTGGCATTTGATCGCCTCGACCAGACAGTTCGCGAGGTATAGGAACTGAATTGTTATTGGACTACCTATTTGCCTATTCGCAGCCAATTTATATCTGTTAGCAACATAATTCAATTTCTAATTATTATTAGTGAAGTTTTTATACGACGATTAGTCAGTGATAAACATAGAATCAAACTGTTTGCATCATCAAATATAGATGAAACAATAAGTGTTACATTTTATGTTTTTGGGCAAAATAATAAAACATTAGCTAGTATACAGGGTGCATTTGAAAACTAACAACATTGGTTGGCTATTAGGAAATAGAGAATACACCGTATTTTGAGACCGTCTTTACGGAAAGTGTCGTAAATTGCCTACTTTTTTTAAAGAAAAAAAACACACTATTTTTAAATTTTTGAATGGTTGACACAAATTTTGACAAATTTTCGTGGCATTCAATCGATGTTGAAGAAACACAAGCAAAATAATGCTCCCGTAAAGTTTCTGTTGGCAGATTTGATCAAATATATTTTTTGGAAAGAGGGATGGGGCAATTCAAATCAAACCTTGATTAAATATATTGTACTTTTAATAAAGCGAACCCATCTTTTCTTTTGACGGTGACTATCTATCTGAAATTTATTTTGTTAGCCATCGGTTGTTGATTTAAAATAGAGTATAAAAACATTTGGTCACCCTTTCAGTTTATTTTTTCTCTCATTGGACCGTAATTTAGATATATCTATATATTTTCAATTTATTAACTTCAAAGGTGTTTTTAATAACCTTGGGGAAGAGTTGTAAGTTTTCTTGTAGTTCTTTAGTGTATGACGTGATATGAGGGATGGATCCGTCATTTGTGTATGTGAAGGTGTATAGAAGGGTAAGGGAATACAATCGTATTCCAGTACCAAATTTAAGTAATTCTATTTAACTAAAACTTAAATGTTTGAGAAAAAGTATGAAATTAATGCGAACAATTTTTTGAAATTTAATAACATCCTTTATTTGTCCACCTTCATCCTTATTATATGCCCACTACCTATAATTGATACTGAAATTGTTTCTCTGTTTTCTGCTTTTTTCTAGAAACATAGTAAAGAAAATTGGTCTGCAATTCTGGTTAAAAAAGAAGTTTTTCATGCGAATTTAAAAAAAAAAACAAAAAACAGTAACTTATCAAACTATAAACTCAGCTCATATAAAATAGGACGTGGCTCATTACTGTTGTGATATAAGAGTAAAAACTTATTTTATTTACTCTAATTTAATTTTTCATTTAATATATGATCTGTAAAACAAATTTTTTTTTAAATGATTGCACGAATACGCTTGTCAGTAGCAAATTTTAGCATTTCAAAGTATTCCCTTGGTCGGAATCAAAACTAACGAATAAAATCTGCAAACTGCACACAAAACAAAACAGCAAATAATAAAACTTGGAAATAGCACTGACTATTTGCAAAACGAGATAAATAGGGTGGAGGGGTAAGGGGGGCAACTACCCCCACCAGGCCCAATCTTGCCTCCCACCTGAAAGTTAGTTTCTGCAAAAATCTTGTCAAAACTAATAGAAGCCTGCGTAATTCAAGTATCCAGAGAAACAGGTCAGTTTTCTTTAGTATATCTTTGCCTTTATGGTAATATTCGCCAAACTGACATCTGGTCGTCCTTCTTGCGGTCTAGCAATTGCTGTGAATAAAGTTTTATTGCTCTCTTTTTGAATCTTCCGATGTATGTATTTCAGTTGATTTTTGTTCTTTTGTTTTGATTTGTGTGTATATGCCAACGAACTACCAAAGCGAGTCCTCTTATCGTAAATTTGCCCCAGCCTGTGCTTCGCTTTCTAAATCCACTCGTAGAATTCGATCAGCAAACAAGTCAGTCATGATGATTTTAACACGGGTCTAAAGAATGAGAATGCGCCGCTTACTCAAATATTACTTTCTTCCCTTCTTAATGGCATTTTTCTGCTACCAAAATCGAAGCCATTTTCTTATAGGCACAACTCGGGGTTTACTTCCGATTTGGATTTCGTTCTAACAGACGCCCACCAGATGCAAGGTACCATGGTTGACGTTCCAAGCGACATCCTAACAAGCGATCACTTAAGTTTGCAGTGTCGACTTACCTATTCTCTGCCTCTTCATGTGCAAACGCCTAAGTGGTTTTTTAAACCTTGCTGGAATCGTCTTGATGTCTCTATATTAGAGAATATTAGATTCTATGTAGTCGAAAATTCGGATTCCATTTCAACTTTTAAGTACGTCTGTAGACGGGAACACTCACAACTTGGATATTTACTTGGCGGAATTAGTTCATTCAATCAAGGTCACTGCTTCAGTCTCTCTTCCTTTAACCAAAGTTCATGTTAGGATACATAAAAAAAGGGTGGAGCGAAGACGTTGAACTTCAGAGTGTTAAACATCAACACAAGTTCTGGTTTCGTATTTGGGCCGATTATGGTTGTCCAAAGTCAAGTAATCTATTTCAAATTGCATTTTTGTTGTGTACATAGGGTAACAATAAATTATTATTACCATTATTAGGGTAATTTTTCAGTTTTTACTGTCATTTTCACTTGATTTGTGGAAATTCGCTCCAACTTTGCCCCCACCCCCAGGATTGTGACGAAATTACGCCACTGGGGGGAGAAATTTGAGACATCCCTTGGATAAAATTGTCAATCTCCATTAACAGATAATATTCTAATAAGGTTTCACCTCGTTAAAGAGACATTTTAGACTACTTGGATTAATATAGGAATATAAATCATAAAGAAAAATATATTACTTGACCGATAAACAATAAGATACTGTCGCAATCTTCAAAGATGAGGAACTTGAGTGCCTTGGATATATCTATTAATAGATAATAGATTTATTAGTTTCATCTCAATAAACACGCACTTCAGACACCCTGAACTTAGACAATGGTGAAAGACTACTTACTTGACTGATACACCTCACAATACTGCAACTACTATATCCATCCGCTATACGGGCCAAGGCAGTAATATCAACCTCAGGTCCTGCAATACACCGTTCTCGGGTCAAAATCTGCCGAATCTGTTCAGTCCAAATTTTGTATCGATGTGAATAATTTGCTATGCCCATGTAAAGACATTTTTGAAACATAGCAAATAAAGCCTAAATTGGATATGATGAGTTAGAAATTAAATTTACTGAGACACACTTAAATATTGAGAACATAAATATGATAAGTGTAATAGATAAACAAAAATATAAGATAAACAAAACATATAATATAAAATATAATATTATATAGTATAAACATATTATATAATATAATGCATGAAATAATATAAAATAAACAATTATAAGATATACAAAGATAAACAAAAAAAAGGTAAACAAAAACAAGTGTAAAGATAATAAAACCGAACCACAAGTGTTTTTCAATAAAATAAAATCTAAAATGTAGGGGTGAAACAAATAACTTTTAATATATGGGGGTTAGATTCCACGTTTTCCCCAAAACGTAACCAATTTAGAGGCAGTATATGGTTTTTGTCATATACCAGATCGTTTCAACATTGCAACCCCTTCTCCTTATAATAAGTGATTAGTTGAATCTGAAAATTTAGCTATAACTCAAATTATCTGCAACACATTTCGAGTTTAGTTGGAAAATAATAATAATTTATGAAATAATGACTTTTTGAAAAATTACAGTAAATAATGTAATAATAATAGATCACAGTTTATTTATGACAACTATGCTAACATTCAAGAAAAGGGAGAAAAAAAACCTGCATAATATACGTAAGCGACACAATAAATTAACAAAAATATCAATACATTGGTGATATAGCCCTAGTTTTCCAATGGCTTTTCCTAACAGCTTATCAGGAAGTGTCATAAGCTTACTTTTAATACTTGATGCCTTATACTTAGTGACGGATTTTCGATTCCAAGTCAATGATAGCAGATAAAGCAAAAGCTTCGTTTGTGCTCCTACATTAAAATTATTACATTCTGATCTGCATTAAGTCTAGGAGTAAATGGCATTAGGGTATTATTACAGATCAGGAACTTTTTCCTACTTCAGGAGGTAGTTGGGTTAGGAAATGAAACTTTCAGGAGCGGGACTAGTATCAAACTTATGCCCTGGTAAAGTGTTATAAAATCCAAAAGAATCACAAGGTTCATAAAACACCAAGTGCTCAGTTGAGCGGGTGATTATTTTTATTCTCATCAAATTTTACTCTTTGATTTCATATAAAATTGTATTTCTTTATTTATTTTATTTCATATTTTACTCATTATTTTCATCATATTTTACTCTTACAAATTCCTCCTATTGTTTACTACAGAAATGTCAATTTTACCCGAAGATTTATAATTCTTTGAAACATTTGAGGTGTGATCATACGAAAACCAAAGGAATTTAAAGAAAGTGGAGAAAGCATTAAAATATAATCTAAGAAGGTGTGAAGCGGAGGCCATGGATAAAATTGCCGAGGATCTGGAAGATGCAGCTAGACGGCACAATAGTAAAATATTCTACTGGTATGTTAAGAAATTGCGAGGAAGCAATCAATAAGGACTTGTCCCAGTTAAAGATAAGGACGGGGGTCACAATTAGTGATAAAGAAAGAGTTAAAGAGCGATGGGTATAACATTTTGAGAATGTACGAAACCAAGGTAGAGTTACAGGAAAAAATATAGAGAAAAATGAACAAGTCTGTGATACCTTGGATATGAAGAAAGATTTTTTTGGTGAATTTGAATTAGCGACAGTACTAAAAGAATTAAAAAAATAATAAGGCTCCAGGCGCTGATAGTGTGGTAAATGAGTTTCTTAAATATGGCGGGTCTGAGGTTAGTAGCAAGTTCATGAAGATTATGAATTTGATTTTTGAGAAAGGGCAAGTACCTAGCGATTTTAGAAAAACCTTAATTAAACAACTGCATGATAAAAGTGATGAGAGTGAGTGTGATAATTATCAAGGCATTAGTCTGGTATCTGTAGGGAGCAAATTGCAAAGTAATATGATACTTTTTAGACTGAGAGATGTTGTAGACAAAGTTTTAAGAGAAGAACAGTACGGTTTTAGAAAAGGTAGAGGATGTGTCGACCATATTTTCCCTCTGTAGGCTAATAATTGGGATGTGCCTGAGTTATCCTCAGTTTTATAGATTATTAGCAAGCGTTCGATTCTGTTAATAGAAGAGCTTTAGAAAAGGTTTTATCCTTGTGTGGTACACTAGATAAAAAGTGGTTAGTACTATTTACGAGATTGACACTGCTGCGATTGAGGTAGGAAATGAGGTTAGCAGCTGGTTTCATATTAAATCAGGAGTCAAGCAGGGTTGTTTGCTATCCCCCTTTATGTGAATCATTTTGATAGATTTTGTCTTAAGAAGCACAGGAAAGGCAATGGGAGACCATTGAATCAAATGAGGAGGATAAACTTTCCTAGACTTACATTATGCTGATGATTTAAGCATCCTAGATGAAAGTGTGAGCAAAATGAATGAACTTTTAGAGTTTTTGCGAGTTAACGGTGCTAGACTAGGTAAATAAATGTTTTACTTGGTCTTTTAGAAGACTAAGTAACTAAGACTAGGAATAAGTGAAGATAAAAAGGTGATGTTGTGTAACCAAAAGATTGATCAGGTAAACAGATTCTCTTACCTCGGTAATATTATGAGGAAAGACGATGGGTGCAGTGAAGATGTTAAAAGTAGAATAGCCAAGCCTCAGGGTGTTTTTTCCCAGTTAAAAAAATGTTTGGAAGGATAGGAAGATAAGTCTGCAAACCAAGATTAGAATATTGGAAGCTACAGTGATGACAGTGGTCAAATATGGCTCTGAAGCACGGGCGCTGCGAAAAGCGGATGAAGATTTGCTAGATGTTTTCCAGAGAAATTGCCTACAGATTGTTCTAGGTGCCCGGCTGACTGACAGTATTTCTTTACGAAATGTGTGGTTCAATCCCGCTTTCTAGGGCTATAATGAAAGAAAGGTTGAGATGGCTAGGGCATGTTCTGCGGATGAGGATGACAGATTGCCTAAGATTAGTATTTTCGGCCAACCGTCTAGGACTTAACGGAAAGCAGGTCGTCCGCGGTTGGGGATGTCATAAAGAAAGATTTAAAGGGAAGAGGAACTTCTTGGGAGGGTGTACAGAGGGAGGCTTTGAATAGATTGGGAAAGAGGAGGAGCGTGTGCAGTCAAGCAGTCAAGCAGTTTACGTGGCAATAAGGTGAAATAAAGTACCAATCTTATCTCTTAAAAACTTTATAAATAAAGTACAAACAACGGACAGAACGTTGAATTAAAACGTTGATAAAAAAAAACTAAAAAACGCTAGCATATTTCAAAAAAGAAAAAATTCAAAGTTTGCAAAAACGCCAAATGTTAGATGGCGTAATTGATTTTTTCACACTTGCATCAGTTCGTACTCTTATGAATTATTGACTATAGCATTTAATCATCAGAAAAACACCAGGCAGTAAAGAAGTTTAAAGATGTTGAAGTCTCATGTCCAAGTTGAAGACTTTTTTTTGGTTTTGAATGTTATTTAAACTATATTTACAGTCCTAGATATTGGGGACCTGGTTTGGTATTCGTACGAATTGTTTACCTTTGAAAAATACGAGTTTTTGAAAGAAAAGGACCGGCCTCAGATGCTGATTATATAAAAAAAACAAGTATTTCAACTGAAAATCAGGAGCAACGTTAAAACCCAAAACAAACAGAAGTTTTTAGGTATATGAAGACGGTTGCCTCCTCCTCAACACCTCGTTCTTTACGCTATCTTTCCATTATTAGCGTTTCATTATTAGAGATTCTCCCCTTGGCAGAATTTTTTTCGTTATTACGATTTAACTGCTCATTGATTCGCTTTTTCTTCCCTTCTAGCGTATTTCTACTAGATACTTAAATGGTATTTCTACTAGATACTTAAAGGTATCTAGATACTTAAGGTATTTCTACTAGATACTTAAAACGGAAATATATGTAGGGCGAAAAAAAATCGCACAAACAAACAATAAGAAAGAAGTGACAAGTGATAAGAAAATAGAAAGGTAGAAAGTATTTTAGTTACTGATAAAAGCACTGATTAATTGAATATAAATAATAACACGATACATTAATAAAGTCTCAGGAAGCAAAGCTGTTACACGGGTATCAGTGCTATTATCATAGGCAGCGCAAATTTGAAAAAAAATTATTCAAAACTTCGTCTTGATAACAAAACAAAAAAGAGGATACTGACGACGCAAAATATCGTGGTTGCAGCTAGTTTCCTTCTTTTTAAAGTCTAGCAGATTTCCCTTTGCTTTTCAAGCCAAGGTACTCTAATTTGGAGAGATTTTATAATTTTTTTCAAAATCACCATATTTTCTTTTGGTTATATACTTTAAATTTTAAGGTGAACAGCAAAAATTTTACTATTCCTGAATCACGTTTTTTACTATAACTATAAAATTTTCACACATTAATATGTGCTGGACATCCTAAACTGTGTGTTACATTTAAATTTACACGTTGTCATAGCACAGTGGGGTCTTTTCTGCGTAAAGCAAGGATTCGAGTTCAAACCACTTTGTGGCCCCCTGATTTTTTTGGTGGCCCCCTGATTTCTGATTTTTGTCTTTTGATTACTTCAAAATTAGGAAGTTTTTAGGGCAGCATCCAATTTCTCATATACATGCCATGGAGCCTTTGTGGATATCGATATTGTATATTTATTCAACGTTATTTTTTTATTGGAATATGCAGATTCTGCCTTGTCAATAACTTTTTTTGAAAGAGGGCTATACCTTCTTAAGCTGTTTTGTGCTACATACTTTAGCTTGATTTCGGCAATTTTTTCACACGATTCTGGCATACATATTTTATAAGATACATAAACTATATTTTATAATATATATGAAAGAATATATATATATTTTTAGATTATAAAAACATAATATCAAGATATAATTAAAACTCTTATATTTACTGTCACTGTTCTTGATACTTTAACAGAATTGAACACAGTCTACGTTTTGGTCTTGACCAAACGAAACTAGACGAATAAGATAAATAGAATAAATGAAAGAAGTCCCCTTATATTTAAATATCATATGTGATTCATTTAAAGATTGACTTTCTAGTGAGATTGCAAAGATGCAGAAAGGATTTAAATTTCTACCTTAAATTGAGATTTAAGCACTTTTTCAGCTCTAAAAAAAATAATGAATTTTCAAAAAATTCTGACAGTTCATACAACTGACTTACCAATAAAGTGAACATATCATTTGATGCCTCTTTTATGTTCTTTACGAATATAATAATTTCTTCTACCACAAATTCAAATTTAATCACTTTTTGACCTCTTAAAAATGACAAATTTTAATTAAAGTATGACTTATTGCTCGTTTTCCACAAAATAATACTACGTTTTCTCAGCGCCATCTTTTCCATCATTTTGAAGAAAAAATGCTATATTTTTCTCAGTGCTAAACTTATTTATAAGATGGTTAGTTTAGGTCAGGTTAAAAAGTGCTTAAATTTGAATGTAAGGTAGAAGCGATTACTATATTTGTAAAAAGCATAAAAAAAGGCATCGACTGATGTGTTAACTTTATTGGTAAGCCAGTTATATGAACTGCTATGTTTTTTTGTTTCTTAAGTTTCCTTTCTTTTTCTGTTTCTTGATTTTATCATAATTTATTCAATTTATGGGTAGCCTAGGCCTACATGGGTTGAAACAAGAGGAGGTAAAATTTTAATTAATTGACTTCTTGCTATCTCAGAAAGGGTTCAGGTTAGGAAAATGAAACCTTCAGGGATGAATCTACAGACTAAAGTATGCCCCGGCAAGGTATTTTGAAGCAACTACCTCTGCACCTTCTCCCTCTAGAGGGCCATGACCTTGGATGACCTTCAAAAATTTGTGTGTTATAAAAGTGAAACCTTGCAAAATAGATCTTCTGCTTATGGGGTCTCCCCTACTCTCTTCTTTAGGGGGATTTACTTACTATGATCTAATTATCACTTAGATATTTTTAAAAAACCCAAATTTTATGTTTTGTGACAAAATTATTCACGTAGTCCATTACTGCTCTACAAATTCCATTGGCAGAAATCACGTCATACAGAAACTCTTCAGTATACTTTTCAAAACTTAAAGGGAAGGGGTAAATACCTGGGGCACAACTAAAGTGCATTATTTTCTTTAAGGATCTATAAGTAAGGAACGATGCGGCTCAACTATAATCGACACCCTAAGAAACTTCGTCTTGATAATAAAACAAAAAAAGAGGATACTGACGACGCAAAATATCGTGGTTGCAGCTAGTTTCCTTCTTTTTAAAGTCTAGCAGATTTCCCTTTGCTTTTCAAGCCAAGGTACTCTAATTTGGAGAGATTTTATAATTTTTTTCAAAATCACCATATTTTCTTTTGGTTATATACTTTAAATTTTAAGGTGAACAGCAAAAATTTTACTATTCCTGAATCACGTTTTTTACTATAACTATAAAATTTTCACACATTAATATGTGCTGGACATCCTAAACTGTGTGTTACAATTAAATTTACACGTTGTCATAGCACAGTGGGGTCTCTCCTGCGTAAAGCAAGGATTCGAGTTCAAACCACTTGGTGGCAACGCGTATTTCAGCGTGAAATGAAGGTGTCAACACTGTCATTTTGTGACGGTTTATAGCATAATATCGGAAAAAGTGCTTGACCTTGTGTGCCACCTACAAATAAAAGGTTTATTTTTTCCAATACTTTAATAATTATACCTGTAAAATTAGACAATTTAAAGCAGCTACATTAACCCATTTGGTTTTACTGTCTCTATGTTTGCAGTATTAGATTGCATAGGAAAAGACACTTGAGAAAGTATTTACTTCTGGGCGTGAGTGTTAAGCCAAGAAACAAAATCTGAAAAGAAATTCACGTACTACTGGAACCACAGGCTGAGCACCTATGCCAATAGGATACCTAAGATACCTATGCAAAATTCGTTTTAATTGTCTTTGCAACCAGAATATTGCAACAAACTCTAAATAAGGAGCGATCCGGCTTCAAGACATCCAAAACTCTTAAAAACCCAATGTTTAAGCCAAAAGACACATACAATTTTGGCTTACTCTGCTAGTTCCAAATATATAAGTTTTATTGAGCTAAATGTTTCCCATCAAAGGTTACGAGCCTGAGGATATTTGCTTGATTTTACAACAGAGAGATCACAACCTAAAAGTCAAAGAACCCTAATGAAAATCATACTATTAGATTCAGCATTTGTGAGAACACTTTTGGCCTTGACCAAAGAAATATGTTTAAGCTAAGCAGCATCTGTGAGACGAGTAGTGGTTTCAAGCTCCTACTCTAAAAAATGTTGATTCTTTTTTGTGTGGGAGGCAGAAGAAGAATCTACGTGTTTATTCGTTTTTATTTTAATTATTTTTTAATTTTTCGTGTTCAGTGATCCAATTTTGAAGTTGCATTTTTCGTAGAACATTCAGAAAATAAATTTAAAAAGAGAGAGGCTAGTTGAACTGAAAGTAAGGAGCGACATTAACACTTAAAACGAACATATAGAATTTCAATAATTTTGAAATTATAGAACATAATTAATTCAATTTATGGGTAGCCTAGGCCTACATGGGTTGAAACAAGAGGAGGTAAAATTTTAATTAGCGAAGAAACAAAACGAAAGTGTTGCTCTCGCAACACTTTAGCCGGTGAAGCCGGACAAAGGTTGCCCAACACTTCACGTTGCTCGGGCAACGTAGGTCTAGTTTGCTTTTGTTTGATTTTCCTTCCGCCTCCGCGATTATTATCAGATTCCTTTTCTAGGGGAGATACACTGAAATTCATGTAGGGTTGAGGGGGGTAAGGGAGGCATATGGACAATGTTGGAAATGTTGTTAGGCTGAAAGGTACTTGTGCATTATTCAGAACATATTCAATAAGTCAAGTTAGGTTAGGTAACTTCTATCACTATTCCTTCCTTTTCGTAATGCTCCTTCTCGTAAGATTATAAAGTCATGTTGTGTCCATTGACGCACTGTTTTGTTGTGGGCAACAACCCCTTATCCTGTAAAAATATAATTGCCTCTTTTTCAGTCTTGTTTTATAAGTAACGAAAACTTACAAGTAAATATAAGTAAAATAAAGATTAGTAACAAATATTTTGACTTTCTTGACCGTAAAGTGGTTAAGTTTTCTGGGGATTCATAGCCTCTCTTTGTTTTCCTGTTTAATCTATTCGTTTGCTAATTATTTTTATGGGGTTGCGCTTTGTCCCTTGCAAAATCTAGGTTTTTGCAAGGATTATCAGTCTGTTTTGAATAAGCTACAAGAAATGGGAATCTCTATTCATGTTGTCTCGCCGAAACTTGTTATGGACGAAGCACGTGAATCTTATAAAAACGTAACTGAAGTTGTTAAAACATGTCATGATGCTGGAATCAGTAAAAAAAAGTATTCAACTACGCCCTATTGCTATTAAGGAGCGACACTGAAACTTAAAACGAACAGAAACTCAATTTTTTTTAAACAGGAAAAAACTTTAGCGTAAAGAGCAGGGTGTTGAGGAGGAAAAGTCCTTTTCATATACGGAGTAATTTCTTTTCGTTTCAAGTTTTAATGTCGCTCCTTACTTTCAGTTAAAAACACTTGTTTTTTTTTTTGTTTAATTTCTGAACGTTTTTGAATAAATACATGTTTTGATTTTGGCCCCAGCGATGGAAATAATTAAAATGAAGTTTGCACATGAATTTTTTGGCTAAATAGCTTTCTCACAGTTTTAATTGGAAGATTTGAGAAAAAAGGAGCGGGGGAGGAGGCCTAGTTACACTCTAATTGTTCATTACTTAAAAAGTCAACTAGAACTTTAATTTTTTTACGAACGTTTTCATTAGTAAGAAATACACATAACTTACGAATTAACTTACGTAACGAACTTCTATATTCCATAATTTTGTACCAATTCCTTAAAAAGGACCCCTGAATCACAAAGGCCGTAAAATAAATAGTTGAAAATACTAAAAATACTTTAGCGTAAAGAGCGAGGTATTACGAGGAGGTGAACCCCTCATATGCGTAATAATTTCTGTTCGTTTTAAGTTTTAATGCCGCTCCTTACTTTCAGTTGAAAAAACTTTTCAAATTTATTTTTTTATTGTTTTTTTAAGTAATGCTAGAAATTCCTGCGCCCCCTTCATTGAAATTATCCTCCCCCTTGACAAATTCCTCCACAGAAGGATCCTCCTACATAATCTCCCCTTAACAACACCCCCCTAAAAAACCAGAAAAATCCCCCTGGAAACATCTGTAAACTTCCCAATAACCATTACCATATGGTAAATACTGGTCAAAGTTAGTAACTTGCAGCCCCTCTCATGGGGACTCTTGGGGATTAAGTCGTCCCCAAAGACATAGTTATTACGTTTTTCTACTACGATAATAAAATGGCTATCTCAGAATTTTGATCCGGTGACTCTGGGAAAAACTGAGCGTGGGAGGGGGTGTGGGTGCCCTCCAGGTTTTTGGGTCACTTAAAAAGGGCACTAGAACTTTCAATTTTCGTTAGAAAGAGCCCTCTCGCGACATTTTAGAACCACTGAGTCGATACGATTACCCCTGGGAAAAAAAACAAATAAACACCCATCCGTGATCTGTCTTCTGGCAAAAAAAATGCGAAATTCCACATTTTTGCAGATAGGAGCTTTAAACCTACTGCAAGGTACTCTGATAAGCTGAATCTGATGGTGTGATTTTCGTTAAGATCGTAGGACTTTTAGGGGATATTTTCCCCTATTTTCTAAAATAAGGCAAATTTTCTCAGGCTCGTAAGTTTTGATGGGTAAGACTAAACTTGATGAAACTTGATTTCATTTTTTAGAGTTTCTGTTACTATTGAGCCGGGTCGCTCCTTACTACATTTCGTTACCACGAACTGTTTGATAAAGGTTTAGAAAATTCGTACAAATTTGTTTCCTCAGTTACGTGGTATAAACTTGACAAACCTAAAACCTATAATAAAAAAGGAAATGACATGAGATATATTTTGAAAATGCATTCTTTGGAGTAAATTCGTCAAAATGCATTATATTCTTTTTTGAAGAGATGCCAGAATATTTCTTTAGTTTGTAAATAAAGCACAGGCTTTCATTATGAATATTGATATATTTATGTTAAGGTTTAATTTGAGTTAGGAAGCTTTAGCCTTAAACTCCACACTTCGCGGTATCTTCCTGCCTCCCTAACTAGCCGGAATATTTTTAAGATCTAAAAAAATTTCACTGTCAGGTAATTTCCCTGTTGTTTTACAATTCCAAATACTTACATATAAGGGGCTTAAACCTCTATATGGGCTTCTCTGCTTGTTTTGTCGCGAAAGAGGGATGGGGACGCCAAAGCGAATACATGTGAATGGCAAAGAGTAGGGCCAAAATGGCAGAGAGTAGAGCCACCTCACCCCATCTGTAGTGCCTGGGGTAGTAGCCCTAGCTGTTCTCTTCCCCTTTAAATGACTCTGAATAAGTAAAATAGAAGCCCATAAACCTTTATATGTACAAGAATTGTGAAAAATGAGGATTTACTGTTTTTTAATATGTAAATTTATCATTTCTATTCAATTATTAACTAATTAAAGTTTAAATTTCAAAAGATAAAAAATATCATAAAACTGATTTCAACCCCCCCCCCCCCCCCGCTTCTGTATCTAGACAGTAGTCTGAATTTATTTCCAACGCATAGTTCTGTCTAAATATCTTACACAAGATTTTTAGATGGAGACTCAGTTATATTTTCTGCTATAATATATACATATATATATATATATATATATATATATATATATATATATATATATATATATATATATATATATATATATATATATATATATATATATATATACTAGCTGTTGGGGTGGTCCCCAACACCTAGTTGGTGGGGCGCTTCGCGCCCCCCCAAGCCCCCCCGCGCGCGTAAGTCGTTACGCGCCATATTAGTTATGCGCCATTGTAGTTGTGTCCCTGTGTCCCACCTGTGAATATAGATAGATTTATATATGTGTTTCAAACTACGCAAAAATTGCGAATAAACAACATTCTTGGCTTTCCCATTGTCTGTGCATATGCAAAGCCGTATGTACTAATAATGACGTCATATACAAACGCTCTTTTTACAAACAAACAAACATGCATCCACATAACTCGTTTTTATATAGATAGATACAATACAAATTAACTGCGTAAAACTTGCGAATAAACAACATTCTTCGCTGTCCAATTGTCGCTGCATATAAATACATTGTCAGGTTTACCGACCCTCGAACATGCAACGTACAATTGTCCATGGGAAAAACAATCAGGATTAAGATCTATACCACATTTTTCTAATGATTGACCTTGAGCTTTGTTAATGGTGATTGCAAATACTAATCGAATTGGGAATTGCAATCTTTTAAATTGAAAAAGCAGATCCGTTGGAATCATTGGAATGCGAGGAATAAGAACAGCCTCACCCTCATAAGGCCCTGTCAAGATTGTGGCCTCTATTAGGTTTTCCATTGTTTTTTTTACGGCAAGTCGCGTGCCATTGCAAAGCTTTGGTGGGTTGATATTTCTTAAAAGTATTATTGGTACGCCTATTTTTAGTTGTAGCACGTGTGGTGGAAACCCTGAAGGATCTATGGAATTTAAAAATTCAGATGGATAATTAACCGCTTCATTTGGTTCCAAAACTGTGTCGACTGACTTGTAAAGGACTGCCTGGTCTCGAATCTTGTTCAAAACAATATTGTTGATTTCGTGGACGTCTATATTTTTGGGTGCGAGAATCGCTCTTTCACTTAGCCATTTATTATTTTTATAATTTTTTAGAATATTCGGAAATACTTTTTCAATCAATTCATTTTTGGACGTCACTAAATTACAGAAATCAGCAGGTAGTTGTATACGTCCTGAAATTGAGTCTACTGTTTGACCAGAGTCATCGTTTTGCAATCAGACACGCATATTTGTAGTTAATTTTAATATTTTTACGTGTGCCTATAAATTAGAATTTTTTTGGCAAGCATTCATTTCGTCTGCAGGAGTTAAACTACGTAAAAATTGCGAATATACAACATTCTTGGCTTTCCCATTGTCTCTGCATATACAAAGCCGTATGTACTAATAATGACATCATATGCAAACGCTCTTTTTACAAACAAACAAACATGCATACATACAACTCGTTTTTATATAGATAGATAGATAGATAGATAGATAAAATACAAATTAACTGCGTAAAACTTGCGAATATACAACATTCTTCGCTGTCCAATTGTCGCTGCATATAAATAGATTGTCAGGTTTACCGACCCTCGAACATGCAACGTACAATTGTCAATGGGAAAAACAATCAGTATTAAGATCTATACCACATTTTTCTAATGATTGACCTTGAGCTTTGTTAATGGTGATTGCAAATGCTAATCGAATTGGGAATTGCAATCTTTTAAATTGAAAAGGCAGATCCGTTGGAATCTTGGGAATGCGAGGAATAAGAACAGCCTCACCCTCAAAAGGCCCTGTCAAGATTGTGGCCTCTATTAGGTTTTCCATTGTTTTTTTTTACGGCAGGTCGAGTGCCATAGCAAAGCTTTGGTGGGTTTATATTTCTTAAAAGTATTATTGGTAGGCCTATTTTTAGTTGTAGCACGTGTGGTGGAAACCCTGAGAATAATATCTCGAGGTAAAAACTGATCACCGACCATAACGATGGCCACTTCGTCGATAGTTGGAGCATTGTATCTACGCACATGTTGGCCAGGAGGCGTTTTGTCAGCGGAAATAACAATTTTATGCGTATAAGTAGGCATCAAATCGATGGCTGTTTTGAACAGACGCACTAAATTATTATTTTCGTGGAAAAGATGTTGTAATTGGGAAACGATTGTCCTTTCAATGTTGGGAGAAATTTCACAACGTGCATTCAATTCAGAATTTCTATCACTGATGAAGTACAATTGTAAAAATTTATGATTCTCGCCTGAGAATGGTAGAAGAGACCCTGCTCTATGATAAATTTGCCCTTTTACTTTGAAAGTAGACATAAATTGATCTGGATTTTCAATTTGGGCTCCAAACGACGTCATTTGGAAACATGAGTTGTATTTTCTGATTCATTTATATTCCTTATGTCCCGGTGTCCCGGTCGTCATTTATATCCCCCTGTTTTATATCCCGCTTATTTTTCTGTTTTTTCCTTTTTTTAGTTTTTTTTTTACTTTTTTAGTTCTTTTAGTTTTTACGTTTTTTAGTTTTTTTTAGTTTTTTAGATGAATTTTTTTTTTTAGTTTTTTACCTTTTTTTCTTTTTAGTTTTTATTGGTTTTTACCTTTTTTAGCTTTTTATCTTTTTTATTTTTTTTTATTTTTATTTTTAATTTTATTAGTATTCTTTTTCTCTTCTATTTTTCATTTTTCCTTTTTTTTAGTTTTTTTTAGTTTTTAATTTTTTAAGTTTTTTCCTTTTTTTAGTTTCTTTAGTTTTTTTAGTTTTTCGGCTTTTTTATTTTTTTATTAGTTTTTAGTTTTTTTGTAGTTTTTGCCTTTTTTTAGTTTTTTCAGTTTTTTTTTAGTTTTTAGTTTTTTACCTTTTTTAGCCTATCCAGGATTTGAACCTGGGACCTTCATTCTCCGTTCTGACACCCTCTCTCACCGAGTGACTACTCCAGCATGTTCATTTTGGTGTTTTAAATGGTATATTATTAACCAAATTAATGTGTTTTACAATATACTAAGCATCGTCATAACAAAAATGACGGCAACTAATTTCATGACGTCAGCCGAAACATGACGTCACCTGATCCACAGACCCACAGACAGACAGACAACTTATTTTTATATATATAGATATATATATATATATATATATATATATATATATATATATATACATATATATATATATATATATATATATATATACATATATATAGATATATATATATATATATATATATATATATGTATATATATATATATATATATATATATATATATATATATATATATATATATATATATATATACATAAATAAGTTGTCTGTGTGTCGAGTGACGTCATGTTTGTGTGTCCACTGACGTCATGTTTGTCGACTGACAAAATTACAGACCGGGACATCGGGACAAAAATGACGACCGGGTCACCGGGGACATAGGGAATATAAATGACGACCGGGACACTCAAAGAGAAAGCGACCGGGACATAAGGAATGTTCGATTAGCAATAACCATCAACAAAGCACCGGGACACAAATGACGACCGGGACACAGGGAATATAAATGACGACCAGGACACTCAAAGAGAAATTACAGACCGGAACACCGGAACACAAATGACGACCGGGACACAGGGAATATAAATGACAACCGCGACACTCAAAGAGAAATTACAGACTGGGACACCGGGACACAAATGACGACCGGGACAAAGGGAAACAACAACAACGGGGACGCCGGGGGGCACAGGGGGATATATAATTGACGACGGGGACACAGGGAATGTTCGATTAGCAATCACCATCAACAAAGCTCAAGGGCAATAATTAGAATAATGAGGTATAGATCTGAATACAGATTGTTTTTCCCATGGACAATTATATTTTGCATGTTCAAGAGTCGGTAAACCTGACAATCTATTTATATGCACAGACAATGGGACAGCCAAGAATGTTGTATATTCGCAAGTTTTACGTAGTTAAATATATATATATATATATATATATATATATATATATATATATATATATATATATATATATATATATATATATATATATATATATATATATAAATAAGTTGTCTGTGGATGTGTCTGTCAGGTGACGTCATGTTTGGGTGTTGACTTTAGCGTAAAGAGTGAGGTATTGTGGAGGAGACGAGCCCCCTTATATACGTAAATACTTCTGTTAGTCTTAGGTTCTAACGCTGCTCCTTACTTCCACCAGAAAAAAACTTTTTTGATTTATTTTCCCATTGTTATTTTAAATAATGCTAGAATATCCTGCGGCCCCTTCATGGAAATTTTCTTCACTCATGATAAATCCCTCCATGGAACAATCCTCCCGCGTAACCCCCTCCCCCGATACCGTTTTGACGTGAAAAAGTCCTCCTGAAATCGTATGTACACGTCCCAATAACCATTACTTTATGTAAACAATGGTCAAAGTTTGTAACTTGCAGCCCCTCCCCCGGGGACTATGGGGTAGCTAGTCGTCCCCAAAGACATTATTGTTAGGTTTTTCGACCATGATGAACAAAATGGCTATCTCAAAATTTTGATCCAGTAACTTTGGAAAAAAAATGAGCGTGGGAGGGGACCTAGATGCCATCCAATTTTTTTGGTCACTTAAAAAGGGCACTAGAACTTTTAAATTTCGAATGAGCCCTCTTGCAACATTCTAACACCACTGGGTCGACACGCTCACCCCTGGAGAAAAGAAAAAAGAGAAGAAAGAAATAAAAATTAAAAAGGATTTTTCAGTTCAGTTCAGTTCATTCGGGTTTATTAAAACAAAAATTATAACAGTGATAACATACTTAATCTCTCGTCTCTATGCAAAAACTGCATGCTGAGTCCCATATCAGGGGATATTAATTCCTACTTCCTACTGACCTCCATGATTAAACTAGAACCGATTTGAATTATTGATTTAAATTAAACTATTATTATAAAAAAGCACTAAGTCTTATTTTCTTTTATTTTTTATCATTCGGAAAGTCAAATTCACGGTTTATTCAACTTTTGTTTTGCAATAGTTCTACTGTTGTTCTATTGGTATATGTTGAGGATGCCTTTGCATCCTCTTTCGAAAGTTTTCAAAAAAGAATATTTAGTCTTAAACCGTCCTAAAACTGAATTTTAAGAGCAAATAAGCTTTGAAGAGCGGTGCCAAAACTTGGCACGAGCAAACGTTCTGTATCAGAAAGTATAGAACATTTCTGGGAGTTTTTGATATAGGAACTATTTGATGAATAAGGGGAGGGGAACTATTGATTTTTCAAACCCTTGATTTTACCACTAAATTTTTATAGTTCTTTAAACAAGCTTCGTATTCTCATTTAACTACATTTTGCGTTTGAACAATTATTGTCAAATAATTGGGGCAAAATTTAACAAGTGTTTGTAAAGGCTCAATCTTAATTGGAGGGATTTAGAAAAAGCTCTAAGTGACTCATTAAAATTTCAGGTTTTGATAATTTTTGTAAGATTCAATGTAATCTATCCCATAAAGTTCAACTCAAAAAATTAAATTTCTACTTTCTTTTGCCGTCACGATTAATTTTGGCACAATAATCTCATTTGATTTCAGTATCTTCCTATATACAGGCATTAAGAAAAAGCTCTATAGACCTTCAATTGGTTAACGACATATCTTCCGTCTATGTTAACACATAATCCCTTTGGGCATTAATGAACTAAAATACCATAAATTATCATCAAAATTAATTAAAGCCAGAAATACCTAGATAAAGGCGGAGCTGACGGACATGTTTCGAATATAAAATCTTTTTGAATAAATATACCATTCAAATTTTAACTTTTGATACAAGATGGATAACACTTACTCAAATGTGCCTTTTGAGCAATATGCTTCTCCTTTGACTAAAAATATCTTTAAAGATATTATAAAAACTACCATATTCGACGACCGAACGAAATAACAAGGTTAGTCATTTTGTTTGATTTAAATATTCCAGTTACCCTAAATTAACGATGCATACACTAGTTACAACTATTGATAATGTAAAACATTAATATTTTAAAATTGATTGGACAACCCCGTTCAAAAATTGTTTGGAAGATTTTGTGAATATCTGTAATTGAGCCCTTTTAAAATTTAGTAATTACATTTCATTTAAAACTTTTTTTTTAATATCCTGCATCTCCTCTGCTGAATTAATTCACGTGAATGAGAATAAGAGAAGCTTGCCTTATTAATCTTTATCTTTACATAATTCATTGGGCTAGTCGGGAAAAATAAGTATAATTAGACACATTCAAACAGATGGAAGCGATGATCTCAAGCTCCTACTCTGCAAAATGTTGATTCTTTTTTGTGTAGGGGGCAGAAGAAGAATCCACGTATTTATTTGTTTTTATTTTAATTATTTTTTTATTTTTCGTGTTCAGTGATCCGATTTTGTACTTGCATTTTTCGTAAAACATTCAGAAAATACATTTAAAAAGAGGGAACAAAATTTAAGCTTTAGTGTAAAGAGCAAGGTTCTGACGAGGGGGTGTACCCCTTCGTATACGTAATAAAAACATGAGAATACAGAAGTTCGCTACGTAAGCTAATTTGTAAGTTACGTATATCTTTTACTAATAAAAACATTCGTAAAAAAAGTTAAAAGTTCTAATTGCCTTTTTAAGTGACCAAAAATCAGAGGGCAACTAGGCCTCCTCCCCCGCTCCTTTTTTCTCAAAATCATTCGATCAAAACTATGAGAAAGCTATTGAGCAAAAAAAATATGCAAAATTCGTTTTAATTATTCATCTGCGGAGAGCCAAAATCAAAACATGCATTGATTCAAAAACGTTCAGAAATTAAATAAAAAAATAAAGTTTGTTTAACGGAAAGTAAGGAGCGACATTGAAACTTAAAACGAACAGAAATTACTTCGTAATGTTACTTCGAACATCAGTGGAGCCCTTGGATGGTACCAGAGATAACAATTTCAAAGCCCCTCAGCATTAACGATAAACCAGAAATAGAAGAAAAGAAAGAAGAACCAGCTCCAGAGATTCCTTATCATGAACATCAGTGGAGCCCTTGGATGGTACCAGAGATAACAATTTCAAAGCCCCTCAGCATTAACGATAAACCAGAAATAGAAGAAAAGAAAGAAGAACCAGCTCCAGAGATTCCTAATGAAGAACATAAGTGGAGCCCTTGGATGGTACCAGAGATAACAATTTCAAAGCCCATCAGTGTTAACGTTAAACCAGAAATAGAAGAAAAGAAAGAAGAACCAGCTCCAGAGATTCCTTATGAAGAACATCAGTGGAGCCCTTGGATGGTACCAGAGATAACAATTTCAAAGCCCATCAGTGTTAACGTTAAACCAAAAATAGAAGAAAAGAAAGAAGAACCAGCTCCAGAGATTCCTTATGAAGAACATCAGTGGAGCCCTTGGATGGTACCAGAGATAACAATTTCAAAGCCCATCAGTGTTAACGTTAAACCAAAAATAGAAGAAAAGAAAGAAGAACCAGCTCCAGAGATTCCTTATGAAGAAAATCAGTGGAGCCCTTGGATGGTACCAGAGATAACAATTTCAAAGCCCATCAGTGTTAACGTTAAACCAGAAATAGAAGAAAAGAAAGAAGAACCAGCTCCAGAGATTCCTAATGAAGAACATCAGTTGAGCCCTTGGATGGTACCGGAGATAACAATTTCAAAGCCCATCAATGTTAACGTTAAACCAGAAATAGAAGAAAAGAGAGAAGAACCAGCTCCAGAGATTCCTTATGAAGAACATCAGTGGAGCCCTTGGATGGTACCGGAGATAACAATTTCAAAGCCCATCAATGTTAACGTTAAACCAGAAATAGAAGAAAAGAAAGAAGAACCAGCTCCAGAGATTCCTAATGAAGAACATCAGTTGAGCCCTTGGATGGTACCGGAGATAACAATTTCAAAGCCCATCAATGTTAACGTTAAACCAGAAATAGAAGAAAAGAGAGAAGAACCAGTTCCAGAGATTCCTTATGAAGAACATCAGTGGAGCCCTTGGATGGTACCAGAGATAACAATTTCAAAGCCCCTCAGCATTAAAAATAAACCAGAAATAGAAGAAAAGAAAGAAGAACCAGCTCCAGAGATTCCTTATGAAGAACATCAGTGGAGCCCTTGGATGGTACCAGAGATAATAATTTCAAAGCCCATCAGTGTTAACGTTAAACCAGAAATAGAAGAAAAGAGAGAAGAACCAGCTCCAGAGATTCCTTATGAAGAACATCAGTGGAGCCCTTGGATGGTACCAGAGATAACAATTTCAAAGCCCCTCAGCATTAACGATAAACCAGAAATAGAAGAAAAGAAAGAAGAACCAGCTCCAGAGATTCCTTATGAAGAACATCAGTGGAGCCCTTGGATGGTACCAGAGATAAAAATTCAAGAACAAAGAAATACGAGTCTTGAGCAAAATAAACGAAAAGAGGAGGAATCCAATTTGTACATAACCTAAATTTAATGTTCACTGTGTTACCAATAAAATTTTGTTACGTTGAATCTTAAAGAGTTTTTTTTTAACCATATTATACATATTAGGATTTACATAAGATATATTTAAACACTTTCTAAACACTTTCTTCACTCCTTACTTTCAGTTAAAAAAACATATTTTTATTTAATTTCTAAACGTTGTTGAATTAATACATGTTTTGATTTTGGCTCTCCTCAGATGAATAATTAAAATGAAATTTGCAAACTCATTTTTTTTTTTGGCTAAATTGCTGTCTCGTAGTTTTGATCGAATGATTTTGAGAAAAAAAGGAGCGGGACAGGCGGCCTAGTTGCCCTCCAATGTTTTGGTCACTTAAAAAGGCAACTAGAACTTTTAATTTTTTTCGAACGTTTTTATTAGTAAAAGATATACGTAACTTACGATTTAGCTTACGTAACAAACTTCTGTATTCGTATGTTTTTATTAAGTATATAAGGGGTTTCATCCCCTCGTCAATATCTCGCTCTTTAGACTAAAGCTTATATTTATACCCCTGAATCACAAAGGCCGTAGAATAAATAGCTCCAATTACTAAAAATATTCTAGCCTAAAGAGCGAGGCATTAGGAGGAGGTGAACACCTCATATACGTAATAATTTTTATTCGTTTTAAGTTTAATGCTGCTCCTTACTTTCAGTTGAGAAAACTTTTTCATATGTATTTTTTCATTGTTTTTTTTTAAATAATGCTAGAAAATCCTGCACTCCTTTCATGGAAATTTTCTTCCCCCATGACAAATTCCTCCATGGAAAGTTCCCCCAACATATCCCACTCTTCTCAACCCCTCCCCCAACCAAAAAATTCCCCCTGAAAACGTCTAAATAACCATTGCTATATGTAAGCACTGGTCAAAGTTTGTAACTTGTAGCCCCTCCCACGGGGACTGTGGGGAGTAAGTCGTCCTCAAAGACATAGTTATAAGGGTTTTCGACTATACTAAATAAAATAGCAATCTCAGAATTTTGATCCGGTGACCGGGAAAATAGTTAACATGGGAGGGGACATAGGTGCCCTCCAATTTTTTGGTCACTTAAAAAGAGCACTAGAACTTTCATTTCTGTTAGAATGAGCCCTCTTGCAACATTCTAGGACCACTGGTTCGATACGATCACCCCAGTGAAAAAAACAACCAATAAACACGAATCAGTGATCTGCCTTCTGGCAAAAAATACAAAATTCCACATTTTTGTAGATAGGAGCTTGAAACATCTACAGTAGGGTTCTCTGATATTCTGAATATGATTTTTGTCAAGATTCTACGACTTTTAGGGGGTGTTTCCTCCTATTTTCTATAATAAGGCAAATTTTCTCAGCACGGAGAAAATTAAACCAAGTCGATATTTTGACCCGCAAGATCCATTGGACCAACACTTCCGGATTGCCGAGGCACAGTTTCAACGGTTTTGTAAAACCAGGGACGTTGTGGAAGTAACAGTTAATAGCAGCACAGTCCTTCAAACTAAATTTAAAGAAAAACAAACTGAGTTTCAACATAGATACGGACAAGATGCACCAGAAGCGAAAGCAATTCTGGCTTTCCATGAAACTCGCACATTCGATGCTATAAAGAGCATTCTGAGGAACAATTTCCAAAATGAGTATATTGAAAAATGTGACTATGGATATGGGCATTATTTTTCGGAATTCTCAGATGAGGCCTTACAATACTCTGGGAAAACGAAAAAAGCATAAAAAAACGAAAATACCAAAAAGCTTAAAAAAACATTAAAATATGAATTAAGGAGGCGTGAAGTGGAGGCCAGGGATAAAATTGCCGAGGATCTGGAAAATGCAGCTAGAAAGCATAATACTAAGATTTTTTGTTGGCATGTTAATAAACTTAGAGATCGTAGTCAATACGGACTTGTCACAGTTAAAGACGGGAACTGGGCCACAATTCGTGATAAGGAAAGAGTTTAAGAGAAATGGACAGAACATTTTAAGAATGTGCTAAACCAAGATAGAGTTACAGGAAAAGATACAGAGGAAACAGATGGAGCGATGATTTTGTGTTTTGTAATTTGTGTTTATATATAAGGACTCGATCAAACAGTTCTGGTAACGAACTGTAGTAAGGAGTGATCCGGCTCAATAGTAATTAAAACTCTAAAAAACAGAATTTTGATACCAATAGTTCCATCAAAAGAATTGTATTTTTTACGCTGATTCTAAATAGACAAGTTTCATCAAGTTTATTTTTACTCATCAATAGTTACGAGCCTTGTTTAGAAAATAGGGAGAAACACCCCCTAAAAGTCAAAGAATCTTAAAGAAAATCACACCATGAAATTCAGCGTATCGGAGAACCCTACTGTAGAAGTTTCAAGCCTCTTTCTACAAAATTGTAGAATTTTGTATTTATTGCCAGAAGACAGATTATTGGTGCGTATTTGTTTTTTCTTTTCCCCAGGGGTGATCGGGTGGACCCAGTGGTCTTCTAATGTTGCAAGAAGGCTCATTCGAAATTTAAAAGTTCAAGTGCCCTTTTTAAGTGACCAAAAAAATTGGAGGGCACCTAGGTCCCCTCCCACGCTCATTTTTTTTCCAAAGTTACTGGATCAAAATTTCTAAGATAAAAAACGCTGAATAACTAAGCCTTTGGGTTCAACATGACACTCCACAGCCCCACGGGAAAGGTGTTTAAGTTATAAAATGTGCCAATTTTTTGGGTACAGCATTTATTATTGGGAGGTTCATAACCTCCATAAAACACTATCAGCACTCGGAGCCTCAATATTTTAGAACAATTGTATAGTGTATAAGTGTAATGGTATAATTGCGTAACACATATTATAGCAATAGGTGTATAATGTATGTATCTATTTTTCACGAAAAGAGCACTATATTTTTTTTAAATTGCCACACTGACATTTTCTGGCTTAAAAAAAAACGATCTAGATAGGTCACGACTCCGCAAAAATTCGTTTCTTCCCAGAGGCAAACGTACTGAACATTTTCTGATAACTATGAGAACATGCAAAATTATACAAGATGACGAATGACTACGCTGCGAAATTATTGTGTTAACAAAAATATGCCTGTCGATCCTGAGGAGGAATCATCCGCAAAATACATCATGAAGCTGAGAAAACAGTAATCTTCCCAAATTTGACTTAAGTGAAATCGAATTAACTGAGGATACAATTTCCAGTGGTAATTTAATTGAACAAGTATCTAGGAATTGCCTTGCAAATCAAAATTAAAGTGGAATGAAGGAACGCGTTATCTTAGAGTCGCTCAACAAAGAAGTAAGCAAAATTAATGCTAAGGTTGATCGCCTCCAAGAAACCCACAAATCCAATAAAAGTTATCATTCTCTGAAGGATAAGCAGGAAAGAGGAATAGGGAGTCACAGTAGCATTTCTAAATTCAACTAAAATTGCTGATTCGCCACCTCATGACTTAAAACTAAAGAATAACACAATGCCCATGGCAATATATAGTTTAGATATTTAAAAGGGTATATGCAATGGAATACGCCTGTTTGTTACTAAATTATGTAATACCGTAATTAAAGAAAAAATAATAAGTGGGGGAAAAGCTGGAAAAGAAATTAACATTCTTTGAATCACGCTCGAGCCCGGTAAATATAAACTCTGATGTATCGTACAACGACATCAATTTCCACTTTAAGTGCAAATTATTTTAACTGTATCTCAGGTTATTAATTACAGGTAATAGTTAATATTTTTTAGTTTGTTATTTCAACTGAACACTTTATCAAACACTATTAAGTACTATAAATAAAAAAAAAAATTAGCATCAGACTGCAAATTAGTTTTCACATTTGTCTTAAATTCATCTTAAAAAAAAGACTGACCCCAGAATTCTTACATGAAACAATTTTTGTTATGGTACAAAAGTGATATATAGACTCTTTTTTTGGGTAAAATGAATAAATTTTGAGACCACACTCGCTAATCATGACAATAAGAGAAAATGTAGGACAAGAACAAAACAAAGAGAATTCATAGCCAGTGATAACAAGCAAAAAAAAAAATTGCAAATATCCTTTTTTTATTTTAATTATTGCTTTCTTCTTTTCTTGCCTCACAACTTTTTAATGGCCAGAGAAGACTCCAAGTAGACCTCCGCTAGCCGTTTTGAACAAAAAATAACGGAGTGGCAACTTCCTTGTGATTCTTCATTTTGGACTATCTTTTATAGTCCAACGTTTTCTCATACTGGGAACAATGACACACGCACAAAAAAAAAGAAAGAAAAAAACAGCATTAGGTGATAAAAACAAAACTGCTACTCACAAATATTTCAAAAAATAGTTTCGAAGTCGGTCTTCATAATATTCTTTCATTTTCTGCTCCTCATAGTTAATGATTTTTTCGTAAGTTAAAGCACTGGCTTCTTGAGAGCGAACTGCTTCGCCTTTTTGTAGGCTGTCCCTTTCAACAAGAATTTTTTCTGCTTTCCATGTCCAAATTAAATCATAGTCTTCAATCAGTTTCTATAAATAAAAATGGATTGTTGCTAGCTCTTTACTAGGTTGCACCTATTGCTGCAAATACAATCAAGTCATCTCATTTCTCTATTTTCACATAAAAAGAAAATTCTTTTGCCGTAAATGAAAATTACGACCTTAAATCCAAAAATTTTGTTATTTCACTTCTTTCTTTGAGCTAAAATACTAAAAAAAAGTAAACGGAAATTAGAGTCCTTGAAAATCCAAAAATTCGTTGCCTCAGAAATAGGTTTTATACTATTTTTAACCAGATATATATAATAATCTCTTACTAGGTTACTAGCTGCCGCTCTAACCCGGAAAGCTGGTCTTAATTACCTATTTGCTTAATACAAACCTCCAAACAGAGCTACAAAATCTTTTGCCTCGGAAAAGATATTTCGATATCAATAATAAAATTAGGTGGTAATTATCCATTTTGTGCTCGTATACATGACAATATCAGCAGTGGGAAAAATAATATAATTTTTTCTTTTTTAAGACTTTGGTGGTTAAAAGTGTACTGTTTTTTTCTGAGCTTGGAGAGCGGACGGAATTAGAGAAGTTATCAAAATTGAAGAACCGTTTGTTGATGCTTGTTAGACAGGCAGCATTTCAGAGGCGATGAAATATTTTTCTAAAATCAAAGAGGAGAATAAAATCGATCAAGGTGAAAAATAACAGAATATTTTTTTTCCTTTTTGCCTCACAGATTTTTTAAAACTATTCTATAGTTATTTCTGATATTTAAAAATTTTTTAAAAGTAAACATTCGTTAAGCAAAAACAACAAAAATGATGTGACAACTATGAAACATAAATCTGAAAAAAAAAAGCTGAAAACTTAAAAATTATGTGGCAATTGGCAAAGAAAGATGTTTTTACTATTTTACCTAAGAGTAGAACGATAAACCTTTGGTTTTAAAGATGTTTTTGTTTTTCTTACGATTTTAGCATTACAAAATTTTGTTTTTATGCTTAAAGTGTGGTTGATAGACCGCTTAAACGGCATTCAGAAATGCATACCAAGGACATCACAATGAAACAGATTCTGTCCCATAGACGCATCTTGCGTCAATTTGCACCTTAACGCTGGGATTTTAAAAGATTTTTATTAAAGCTATTTCTAAATTATGAAGTTTTTAAGGCGCTACCATATATTTTTCAATGTTGCCACGTTAAACCGTGAAAATAAATTAGTGAAATTAATTAGTTGTTTTTGGTAACACTTTTCGTCCGTAAAAGTCCAAACATTAAAAATTATGTTAATCCACTAACTCACTATACCTTCAAAACAAAGCTAAACAAACTCTTTTGGAACTTTAAAAGTTCGAAATTATGAAGTTCGTGAGTGTTGCGACGTTGAACTGCGAAAATAAATAAGCAGAGCTAATCAATTAAATTTTAAAACACCATTTTTCCGTAAACATTTAAACATTAACAATTTGTTGTCCCTAAAGCCAATTCTTAAACTGTGTGGTGGTATATGTTTTTAGCTATTTTTTTGCCGATTTTTCACCAAAGTTTTTTTTTTTAGAAGATTAGCATCTGGTACTATCAAAAACTGCAAAACTGCGTGTGAAGGTTTTTTCATTAAAATTTTCTAATGAATACATGGTTGCAAAAGTTGTCATTTAATCATTTCCAACAGTCAGATTTCATTTCACTGTCCATGGTGCCTCAACAATTTAAATTAATATATTTCTCAAAAATTACATCCAGCCTTTTGATTCATTCACGTCTTATTTTTAAATCTTATTTATAAATCCCAAATTTACCTTCCTTGAAATGGTTGTGAAGACGATATTCAAAATGATTGTACAGGCTACATTTAGTTTAATAAAAAAGAATTACATAGCTCTAAAATACTACGTTTTTTCAATTTGAAAACATGGCATCATTTCTGTTGTTTTATTAGCTAACTTTTTTTGTGGATTTTTGCTCGAGCGACACTATAGTCATGCCCATCATTAAAAAAGCCTAGATTTGTAAATGTGTCGTGTACTTCGTTGATTTTAAAGTCACATTTCCAATACAGAAGTGAAAACTGAAATGGCAGAAACTCGGTTTTTCAAATATCAAAACTAATTTCGTCCTAAGCATTATCTACTAACACTACTACTAATAGCTCAATGAAGCACCGAGCCGTCTGAGACCAACACAGCTACGCATACTCCTTCTCCACCCAATATATTCAAAGCACCCCTCTTTGCACCCTCCCAAGAAATTCCAATTTCTCTAAAATCTTCCCCAACGATATTCCTTCCACCATTGTATAAGCCACTCATACTATATCTATCTTATCTTAGTACGAAAGCATCTTACGCCAGCTTTTGAGATAGGAACTTTTGAGATCAAAGCTCATTTTGAGCACTTTTTACGCTGACTTCTTTAAATTGGAGAGGTTTTTTTTCATAACAAGGAATATTTTCAATACTGGAATTACTAAATAAGTTACTCATACTATATCTATCTATCTTATCTCAGTACGAAAGCATCTTAAGCCGGCTTTTGAGATAGGAACCTTTAAGATCAAAGCTCATTTTGAGCACTTTTTACGCTGACTCCATTAAGTTGCAGAGTTTTTTTTTCCATAACAAGGAATATTTCCAACACTGGATTTACTTACTAAAGAAGTTTTAGTTCGCCCAATCTCTCATAGTTTGAACTTAAGGGCTTGGATCTTTTTCTTTGAGTGTACAAATTTCAAATATTTGCCAAGAAAACACTACCTTTCCTGTGATGATTTCACCTTTTGTTCGCACGCGTAAACTCTTAAAACGCTACCCCTACCTCTAAAAATTACGGCCTGCTTCTCTAAAAATGATTCAATTCATAAATTTTTACGGTATATCTGCACATTAACAGATCTCTCAGTCAGTATGGTCAAGAATGGGTGACAGGATATATGATACTAATACGAAATTGCCATTTTAAAATCAGAATTTGATAAACGTTCTTATTGCGGATATGAGTAATGAGCACAAATTTCTTTGCAGAATTTCAAAAATTCTGGTCTAAGAATTGTTCGGAATTTTGACCGTTTTTTTTTTTGACATTATTAAAGACGAAAGTGTAATCGTGCCATTTTGGAAAATAGCTTTTCTGGCAAATTAAGAATAAATGTCCCTTATTCCGGTTTTCTTAAGAGAGAAACTAATTCGGTACTTGTCTGTAATATAAAACACACTCGAGAAGTGAAGTTTGGTTGAGGCTCTGAAGTTTGACGTTGACGTTTGATGAAGTTTGATGTTTTTTTTATGGATATGAGTAATGAGCACACATTTGTTTACAGAATTTAAAAAGTTCTGGTCTAGGAATCGTTCGGAATTTTGACCTTTTTTTTTCCTTTTTTTGACATTATTAAAGATAAAAGTGCAGTCGTGGCATTTTGGAAAATAGCTTTTCCGGCAAATTAAGAATAAGTGTCTCATATTCCGGTTTTCTTAAGAGACAAACCAATTCGGTACTTGTCTGTTATATAGAACACACCCGAGAAGTGAAGTTTGGTTGATGCTCTGAAGTTTGACGTTGACGTTTGATGAAGTTTGACGTTCTTTTTACGGATATGAGTAATGAGCACACATTTCTATGCAGAATTTTAAAAATCCTGGTCTAAGAATCGTTCAGAATTTTGACCGTTTTTTTTTCGTTTTTCACGCCATTAAAGACAAAAGTGTAGTCGTAGCATTTTGCAAAATAGCTTTTCCGGCGAATCAAGAATAAATGTCTCACATTCCGGTTTTCTTAAGAGAGAAACCAATTCGGTACTTGTCTGTTATATAAAACACTCGAGAAGTGAAGTTTGGTTAATGCATAGGGAAAAAAATAGGATGAAAATAGAATACTGTATTAGCAAAATTGTGAAAACTACAACTTGGAAATATGCGCCCAGAATGCAGTGTTACACTTCCAAAAATGCTACTTCCCGTAAGAGTACAGTCATGGTGTGTCCATTGACGCAGTGTTTTATTTTGGGAAACAACCATTTATCCTGGATAAATATCCTGGAAAAGTTTGGTCCCAGGTGGGTTGCTGAAAAGCACGATTTCCTGCAATTTATTATCCTTTTTATGTAAAACGTGACCTAGCTATCTTAGCCTTTCTTTCATTAATATCCCTAGAAAGTGGGATCAAACCACATTTTCTGTGTCCCTTACTGTTTGATATACTGTCCGTCAATATTTGGTTGTTTTTGGCTCGATTTGCTTAGTAGAGTCTATTTCTAGACTGCATTAAACTGAACTCGGTGGAACCTTTATATATTCCAACCATTTTACAACACCACACAGAGATATACATAGAAACCCTGGGATACCATACACAAGATCTGCATACTAAAAGATACGTGAGTGGTTACTAAGGAGTGAATGGCGTTAAACCATCGAAATTTTATACTTAAAATATCGGTTTATTTTTAACAATATAAGATAAAGAAAGAAAAATCATGGTTCCCTAGGCACCATCTTATCTATCATATTTCTTTTTGGAATATCATATTTATATTTTAAATTTTTTTCTCATTAAGTGTCTTTTTTTAAGTTTGATTATTTGTTAAAAATGAATGGTTTAAAAAGCCACGTGACTGATTTCCTAAAGGTTAAATTTTTAACTTGTGATTTTTTTTTGCTAAGTTTGTGGAGTCCTGCATTACCTGATTTCAGTGTCATAATTGAATGAAGTCCTTTTCCTTCTATCGCTTCTTCTCTTTTCTTTTTTGAGTCGGAATTTTTGCATTTAATGGGCTTAAATGATTAACAATTTAACATTAAAAGTCTTGTTTCGTGATCCCCCTTTTTTACAGGCCATGGAGCCTTTGTGGGGGGTTTGTGCTATTGAGCTGTTTTCGTTTTGATTGAAATAGATATGTTATCTTATCTTAAGAAGTAATAATGTCTTGGAACACATATTACAAACATACGAGTGCTTCTTTTATTTCATCAACGGGCCTGACTCTGGTTTGACTCACGCACGATACCTTTGACTATGTACCCCCTGAATGCTTCGTCTAAAACGTTAGTTAGAAACGCATGCATAATTTAATTAAAGCATATTTATTTAACTAAAGATAGCAAAAATTAACATTATTATTCAATATTCTATTCAATTAAAGCACATATATATTAATTAAAGTATAATTGTAAACCCGCTTAAGTAACTTTTTGTCAAAGATTCTTCGGATCGATCTTATTTTGAAATTAAATAAAAAAAGTGTTTTTAACTGCAAGTAAGGAGCGACATTAAAACTTAAACCAAACAGAAATTACTCCGTAAATGAAAGGGGTAATCCCCTCCGTAACGCCTCGATCTTTACGCTAAAGTTTGACTCTGTCACAACTCTACTTTTTAAAACAATAAAAGAACTTTAGCGTAAAGAGCGAGGCGTTGCGGAGGGGATAACCCCTTTCATATACGGAGTAATTTCTGTTCGTTTTAAGTTTTAATGTCGCTCCTTACCTGCAGTTAAAAAAACTTGTTTTTTTTATTTAATTTCCGAACATTTTTGAATTTATACATGTTTTGATTTTGGCTCACCACATATGAATAATTAAAACGAAATTTGCATATTAATTTTTTTGCTAAATGGCTTTGTCATAGTTTTGATCGGATGATTTTGATAAAAGGGGGTGGGGGAGGAGGCCTAGTTGCCCTCCAGTTTTTGGCTAGTTAAAAATGCAACTAGCTTTTTTTATTTTTTGTACGAACGTTTTTGTTAGTAATAAGCAGACGTACCTTTCGAATTAACTTGCGTAACGAACAAGTGTAATTGTGTATTTTTATTACGTATATGAGGGGGTTTGCCCCCTCGTTAATACCTCGCTCTTCAAACTAAAGCTTGAATTTTATCCCGCATCTTTAAGAATGACCCCTGAATCCCAAAGGCCGTAGTTGATAAAATAGTTGAAATTACTAAAAATACTTTAGTGTAAAAAGCAAGGTATTGGGGAGAAGACAACCCCGTTTATAAACGTAATATTTTATGCTTGTTTTAAGCTTTAATGCTACTCATTACTTCCAGGAGAAATTTTTTTTTTTCAGTTTATCATTGTTTTTGTTTTTTTTTAAACAATGCTAGAAAATCCTGCGCCCCCAAATTGTCTTCACTCATGATAAATTCCTCCATGAAAGATATCCTCCCCCGTAATCCCCTCCCCAAACTCACTCCCACCCCAACGCAAAAAATTCCCCCTGAAAACGTATGTATACTTCATAATAACCATTACTATAGGATTCGCTATGTTCCCAAATTTAAGCTGCGTTAACCTAGATTATTCATTTCATCTTTAAAATTTTCTCACGAGCACCATAACTTTTCAACATACTTTGTTGTTAAATTGAGTCTCTTTTAGACCATTACTCAATGATTTTACATTGAATGGACAATGGCCCAACCAAAATTATAACTAAAACTATAAAAAAGGAAAAAAAAATTAACAAAAATTACCTTTGAAATTCTATGACGAATCAGTTTAAATAGACAATAAAATGAGATGGAGAAGGTCAGGTTACAAACTGAACCTTAAAGGTTCAAAGGTTCACTCTAGGGTTCAAAACCGAACCTTAAGTAAGCAGTTAAACTTGGCTAATTAATTGTTTCCTTGTTCATGTCTTTTTGTTTTGTTGTTTTTTTCTTTGCTTTTTCCTCAACTGTCTTATCATGTTATGTGAAAGATGGGGGTTGAATAAACAAATAAATATCTTGTATCATTTTCTATATATATCTTTCTGTATATTTCTATGCATCTTTATATATCTTTCTATATTTCTATATATCTTAATTTCTATATATCTCTCAAATCATATTTCTATATATCTTTAAGTTGCAGATTTGTTTGACCAAGCCTATCTCCAAATATCTTTGTCATCTTATCATTTTCTTACTAATCAATTCCCTTACCATTCCGAGAAAAATCATTTCGCTGTCTCTTAAGTCCTTGACAAACTTTTGAACTTTGAAACTATATATCTCTCTATATATTTCTATATATCTTTAAGTTGCAGATTTGTTTGACCAAGCCTATCTCCAAATATCTTTGTCATCTTACCATTTCCTTACCAATCAATTCCCTTACCATTCCGAGAAAGATCATTTCGCTGTCTCTTAAGTCCTTGACAAGCTTTCGAACTTTGAAACTATATATCTCTCTATATATTTCTATATATCTTTAAGTTGCAGATTTGTTTGACCAAGCCTATCTCCAAATACCTTTGTCATCTTACCGTTTTCTTACAAATCAATTCCCTTACCATTCCGAGAAAGATCATTTCGCTGTCTCTTAAGTCCTTGACAAGCTTTCGAACTTTGAAACTTCTCCAAACTGCTTGAATCCGCAGAACTGCTTTTTCTTCGCTAGTTTGTTTTGCAACTGACGATGGTTTCAAAGATTTTTCAGCTTTCCTTCGTATCTGGAGCATAAGTTGAGCTCGAACCCTCCCTTGTCTTGCCCTTTCATGAACTTGTATTAATTTGACTGCCTCTTCCAAACTCATTAAGCGTAAATCATCCTTCAAATTAAAAAGTTTAAGATCATTTCTATTAACGGATTGAAAGTAGAGCTTAATAAAATGTTCTAATACTTTCTAATAAAACTTTTCTATTAACGGATTTAAAGATAAAATAAAACTTTATTACATCTTGGACTTCTTTCTACTTTCTAATAAAACATTTTTATTAACGAATTGAAGGATAGAAAAAAACCTTATTACATCTAGGACTTTTTTCTACTTTCTAACTAAACAGTTTTATTAACAAAATTGAAAAATAAAATAAAACTTTATTATATCTAGAACTTTTTTCTACTTTTTAATATAACTTTTTTATTAACAGACCGAAAGATAAAATAAAACTTATTACATCTAGGACATTTTTCTAATTTCTAATAAAAAATTTCTATTAACGGATCGAAAGATAAAATAAAACTTTATTACATCTAGGACTTTTTTTCTACTTTCTAATAAAACATTTTTACAAACGAATTGAAAGATAAAATAAAACTTTATTATATCTAGGACTTTTTTCTACTTTCTAATAAAACGTTTCTATTAACGGATCGAAAGATAAAATAAAACTTTATTGCATCTAGGACTTTTTTCTACTTTCAAATAAAACATTTCTATTAACGAATTGAAAGATAAAATAAAACTTTATGATATCTAGGACTTTTTTCTACTTTCTAATTAAAAATTTCTATTAACAGACCGAAGGATAAAATAAAACTTTATTACATCTAGGACTTTTTTCTACTTTCTAATAAAACATTTTTACAAACGAATTGAAAGATAAAATAAAACTTTATTATATCTAGGACTTTTTTCTACTTTCAAATAAAACATTTCTATTAACGAATTGAAAGATAAAATAAAACTTTATGATATCTAGGACTTTTTTCTACTTTCTAATTAAAAATTTCTATTAACAGACCGAAGGATAAAATAAAACTTTATTATATCTAGGACTTTTTTCTACTTTCTAATAAAACGTTTCTATTAACGGATCGAAAGATAAAATAAAACTTTATTGCATCTAGGACTTTTTTCTACTTTCAAATAAAACATTTCTATTAACGAATTGAAAGATAAAATAAAACTTTATGATATCTAGGACTTTTTTCTACTTTCTAATTAAAAATTTCTATTAACAGACCGAAGGATAAAATAAAACTTTATTATATCTAGGACTTTTTTCTACTTTCTAATAAAACGTTTCTATTAACGGATCGAAAGATAAAATAAAACTTTATTGCATCTAGGACTTTTTTCTACTTTCAAATAAAACATTTCTATTAACGAATTGAAAGATAAAATAAAACTTTATGATATCTAGGACTTTTTTCTACTTTCTAATTAAAAATTTCTATTAACAGACCGAAGGATAAAATAAAACTTTATTACATCTAGGACTTTTTTCTACTTTCTAATAACAAATTTCTATTATCGGATTGAAAGATAAAATAAAACTTTACTACATCTAGGACTTTTTTTTTCAATAGAAACACAACTTATTCACATAAAAATAAACCAAAAAAGACAAGAAGCCCAGTAACCTGGGCTTGTATTGCCACCCGAAAAAACTTACATCCACTTGCATCACTGTATTTGGGTTCCTATTTCACAAAAAAAATATAAAACATGTTAAACATTAAGAACTACCTGAAAAAATAATAAAAAATTACAATTCTTAAACCTGTTATTACAATCATATAATTACGATTCCCACTTATTTCGATCCACTGATTCAGCCTCTAGTAATTTTTAACTCCTTTAACTAGAAAACATAAGATGTAAACATCTTATGTTTACATATATGTTTAAACATATGTTTGTACATAAGATCATTATTCATTTCTCTTACAATGAAAGAAAAACCACTGAAAAGCAGAACTCATTACAACCTCCGATTTTTACACTATTCTCCAAAATTTCTTGTTATGCAACGATTTTTCTTCTTCAAATTATTTTCTTATTTTCATTTTTCATTTTAAACATATAGAACTACTTGAAAAAATTACAATTCATAAGCCCGCGGGCGGAAAACGAACCTATTAGTACAAACAAGTGTTTGGGATAGAAATTAAACAAATGTGCACTTTGAGAGCTTATGAACATTTTAAACATATAGAAATACTAAAAAAAAAAACAATTCATAAACCTGCAGGCAAGGGTGTCTCAACTGCTACGGAAACCAGACCTTTCAACAATATCCCTAATAGAAGATGGCGTCTGAGACCAAAACACTGAAAGAATATGACGAGCAGAGAAAGCAGACCAGCAGAGCACAGACGAGTAGAAAAAGCACACTCTAATCGGCGTCCTATACATACCAACCTGTCTCGTTAGATGCCCATGGACATCAACAGCTGTTTCAAACATATTAAGTTTTGACAGATGCCAAAAGTCATAGATTTGAAGGCCTTAAGAGTCTGTGGACATCAATACTTTCGAGTTAAAACCAGTGACATCAACACACCTCGATACAATATTCATTTCTCCATCGCCAGAAGTTAAAACCCCATTTATTTTTGTTCAATATATCCGTTTAGGTTATAATCTAATATAAAACTAACCAATTAATCGTATAGAGCTATATAATAAATTAAATAAAAAAAAAACTAGTTTTTTTAACTGAAAGTAAGGAGGGATATTCAAACTTAAAACGAACAGAAATTACTCCGTATATGAAATGGGTTGTCCCCTCCGCAAACCCTCGCTCTTTACGCTAAAGTTTTTAATTGTTTTAAAAAGCAGAAATGTGGCAAAGAGTCAAACTTTAGCGTAAAGAGCGAGGGATTGCGGAGGGGACAACACATTTCATATACGGAGTAGTTTCTGTTCGTTTTAAGTTTTAATGTCCACTGAAACATTTGTACGCTTCCCAATAACCACTACTGTAATATAAACACTGGTCAAAGTTTGTAACGTGCAGCCTCTCCCCCAGGGACTGTGGGGGAGTAAGTCACCCCAAAGACATAGTTATTATTGTTTTCGACTATACGGAACAAAATGGCTATCTCAAAAATTTGATCCGTTGACTTGGGGAAAACATGAGCGTGAGAGGGGGCCTAGGTGCCCTCCAATTTTTTTGGTCACTTAAAAAAGGCACTAGAAATTCTCATTTCCGTTAGAATGAGCCCTCTTGTGACATTCTAGGACCACTTGGTCGATAAGATGACCCCTGGAAAAAAAAGAATCTCGCAAAGATTCTAGGACCACTGGGTCGATACGATCACCTCTGGGAAACAACAAACAAACAAACAAATAAACACGCATCCGTGATCTGCCTTCTGGCAAAAAATACGAAATTCCACATTTTTGTAGATAGGAGCTAGACATTTTTGCTATAGAGTTCTCTGATACGCTGAATGCGATGGTGTGATTTTCGTTAAGATTCTATGACTTTTAAGGGGTGTTTCCCCCTATTTTCAAAAATGAGGCAAATTTTCTCAGGCTCGTAACTTTTGAAACTTACATATTTAAAATCAGCATGAAAATTCTATTCTTTTTATGTATCTTTTAGCATCAAAATTATGTTTCTAGAGTTTAGTTTACTATTGAGCCGGGTCGCTCCTTACTACAGTTCGTTACCGCGAACTGTTTGATATACAACAGTTAGTTTTAGCCGTTAAGACGGATATTTCTGAAGACTATATATTAGAAAAAGCGTGTTTTTTTATCATCGTAAGTTAAAAAGAGCATTTTCTACTATTTAAAATATGCCTAGTCTAAGTTAGACTACCAAATTTTTTTTTACAGGTAAAAATATAGTTAACTTTTAAATTTAGGAAGCAAATCCAAAATCCTTAGCGTACCGTTCTGCAGCATTTGTAATTGTTTTTATCCCTGTTATTTATACCTTTCTAAAATTTTCCTTTGGCCGCTTAATACGAAAACTTTTATGCCTTTGTTGGTAGATGATTTTCCTTTTAAGTGGAGAAAATTCCGAAGGTAGTTGAAAATATATTTACAAAAATCATATTAGAAAACAAATGTTATTTTCCGTCACTGGAAGAAACTCATTTTTTTATTGACTAATTATATCTGTCAAAGCTACGTCCTAATTAAAGAATAAAGCATTTGTTGTATATAATTATAAACATATATGACATTTAAATTTAAGAAATATTATTGACTATATTACTACTATTTATTAGATAGCACATCTAATAGTCCTGTTCTTACTAGTTTTATAAAACGAAATCTGTCATTGGGTGGCTATAACCGTTAAGGCTCAAATTCAAAGAACTGCAGACTACATTATCAAAAAAAAAAGAAAAAAAAAGTAGTCATCTGCAACCAGATTTAAAGAGCCAAAGGCGCAATTTTGATAATTCAGAAGATAAATTTTCAAATTAAATCAGAAACTCAATCTTTGCAACCGAATTTCAAAAGTCAAAGGCAAAAATTCGAGACTCTGCAAAGATATGCTTTTAAATTAAAGAAGGAGTCCAGAATTAAAGCAGGAGTCAAAGCTTTACAGCCAGATTTAAGGAGTCAAAGGCAAATTTTGAAAATTGAAGAAGATAAACTTTTTTTATTAAAGCAGGAGCCCATGCTTTTCAACCAGATTTCAGGAGTGGAAAGCGTAATTTCAGAATTAATGACAAGCTTTTGAAATAAAACGAGAGTACAAGCTTTGCAGTCAGACTTCAGGAGCCGAAGGCAAAATTTGAGAATAAAAAAAGACAACTCAGAACCCTTCTTTCCAAAATAAGAAGAACCAGAATCACCCCTTTTGAAATCCAAGGCGTTAGCGTTTGAGTAACAATAGACCGACCCCTCCCCAAACAACTTATTAACAATATTTTATTTCACACTTATTGGAGGTAACCCCTGGCCCTCCATGCCCCCCCAAAAGAAATAAAACATTAAGGATATTTTATTCCAAACTTATGGGAGCTGACCCCTGACCCTCCATGGTCTGACCACCCCACCCCCCCCCACCCCCCCCAAAAAAAAAAAGATGTTTCATTATTCTGAAATTCTAAGAGTCAGAGACAGGATTTTAAACTTTTCGACCATACATCCCTAATTCCAAGGCCCGAATTTCATTTTGAAGGATGATTTTAAGAATTTTATGGACCAATCTTCAAATTAATTTCTACAAATATTGAACAGTATATTTTTTTTTTACTTTTGAAAAATTACCTGATGTGACGTTCTTCCAATGTCATCAAATACTCCTTGGATCATTATCAAAATACCTAGATGGCATTCTTCCCTTTCCAAGCGAAAATGTTTTGGAATCGGTAGTCCAACATTGCTGATATCATACGGTTTCTGAAACACGATTTCATCCAAGTTGGGTGCCACAGTAAATGATAGAGCACATATTTCGTTATGAGGAAGATAACATTTACTGCGTTTATTGAAAATCTTTAGTGTATTTACATCCCCTGACAATGATCCTAAGAATCATTTGAATACTTCCTTTAAGTGTCTAATTTTTCCCTTTGTTTGGTGGATACAACAATCAAGAACGACAAATAAAAGTTCCATACAGGGATAAAACCTTTTGTTAGACAGTGATCATTCACAAAAAATACTGGATATTTCGGTCACAGGTGCAGTAACCGTTATCAATAGAAACACTAAGATAAAATAATTAAGACCAATAGAATATATACAAAATAGCATTATTACATATTATTTAATGACCTTTTTTTCAACGCAATACCATGAACAAATCTCCTTGACCTTCCAGGTTCAGTTCTAGTTTTATTTGAACTAACAATTGGATGAAGGCTAAACGCCTTGGGTGAAATGACCCTCACTTTATCTGACTTTAATAAATTATCATAAATACAGTTCAAGCCAAAGTCACCTGCGTCTCTATTTAAGCCACATTATTGAATAAAATTTTCATGATTTCAATCATTTCACGGAAATTTTGCTTTAAACCCTAGTTCCTAGAAATCAAAGAGACATTTTCGAACAAGATAAAATGGTCCGAAAAATCAAAAATTTGTTCCGATAGAGCTGATGTGAAATCTTCAGGCTTGGAATTTTGACTCAATAAGACTCTATTTTGTCGGCTTTAAAATAGAGAAATACAAAACTGTTTGTTTGCCTCTCATTCTAGGCAAATTAACAGTCCTGTGTCAATTCTAAATTCTTGGTTCAACCTGCCTAAGACCATAGGCAGGCACCCCTTTTTTACCTCTCATTTCAGGCAATCTAATGGTCCTATGTCAATTTTAAATTCTTGGTCAACCTGACTGAGACTCTAGGCAGGCGTGACTTGCTAAAAGATAACAAATAAATATTGGTCCAGTAAGAGAGGCACACTTACTCCCGCCGTTTACCCGTGCCATTTAACCAAACACTTGGAAAACTATAGATTTTATCACTATCTTAGCTCTATGACTATCTACCTTGGTTCTACTGCCCTAGCAATGACGCATGGAGGGATAATAGATAGACAAAACTATTAACAAATGAACTAACATCATTTTTATACAATCCTAATAAGGAGGGGGGGTTAATACCAGGTTTGGTTCTCACTCAATTGGACTATCTGTCTTGGCTTTTTCTACAATTAGCCATAACTTGATTCCCACAACTCTTCCATTTTAGTTCAAATCAGGATGGGAATCGTGAAATCTAGAAACCAGAAATAGTCTTTATTTCCCTTAAATTAAAGTAAAATAGTAATAACAATTCTAATAGTAAGTTCTATATTCTTTACTTAAATAAACTATAATTTTTATTCTCTTAAATCAAAAAATTATTTTATCGAACATATTTTTGAATATTGAAGGCAAAACATTTATATATTTGTCGGTAGATGATTTCTTTCTTTTCAGTAAGGATGATCATGATGCAAAAGTAAACATTCATAAAAAGGAACAAAAAAAGGCCCTACTTCATTCAGCCAAAAATAAATGAAATTGAAGAACTTAGTGCCAGAAATAAAGGGCATATCCAGAATTTTTCATCGAGGGAGAGGGTCTAAAAAACTTGCACACATCAAAAATTTCCAGAGGGGTGGTCAGTTCTGCAGTCCTCCCTATCCCGGGATACGACCTTGCCAGCAATATCACTGAATATCTTAGCCCAATTGATCTACCTGGCTTGTATATTTTTTTCTCAAGGCCTATGACTTGCTGTGCAATATTATTTTTCTGGTCGTCCTAAAAATTTACCTTTGTATTACTGATTAAACAAAAACTTTTATTTAGGACATTAATATTCACAATACAAAACCGTGGATAATTTAACTATTAGGTTTAGGAAAACATATGAGACATCTTTCACAATTCGCCACACTAAAAAGAGATTTCCTTTTTCCTGAGTTTCGTCTTGATAAACAGCACCCACTGTGGGTACAAATAAAATTGCCACCCAGAATGAAGTCGAGGAATTCCACGGCCACAGAAAGCTGAAACAACGATCTGAAGTTCTGACCGCACCACAGAACTAGTTGAAAAGAAGTGTCTCCTCATTGGCGGTGCAAAAAAAAAAACCTCAAAATTAGCCGGTGAAGCAGTTGACAGGCCACGCAGTGAAACAGGAAAAAAATAGTTCTAGTCAAACCTTGGAAATAAACCAGAGCCGGCGTCCAAAAACCATAAAATTCGGCTAATGAGAAAAATTTGTCATTTGTAGCTGATTCAGGAAAGAGTACTATCATCTCGATTAGTCTTAATATTAGGAGTTTGTTGCGAAGCAAATTTACAGGAATTTCAGACATAGCCTAAAAACATAGCCTCAAACAATAGCCTACATTATATGAATGAATAAATGCATTTAATACCCATCAATGAAAAAACAGAAGGAGTACAAAAAAAAGAAACAAATTCTTCTGACACACATAAAAAAAAAAAAAAAAAAAAAAAATGAGAAACAAATGCCGACTACTGCTGTAAAACCTTGGCCCATGGGTGGGGCTTGACAGACAAATTATATAGATCAATTTGGGACAGAATCGCTTCTTCAGGGTTGGTAACACGGTACTTGCGCGTAACATACCTATTGCTTTTCCATGGTGGTGAACGCAGTAAAAACTTTGCATACTTGAGTACAGTGGTCGTAATTTCAGCTTAACTGTAGCCGTAAATATTTGCCGAAATGGGCTAAGGTACAGATAATGAGGGAAAACCATAGTGTTGTACACATGGGCAACAGACGATGAAAGGGCAACAGACTTCCACTTATACGCCACAAAATACTACTACTAATATCTCACTGCAGCACCAAGCCGTCTGAGGACAACACAGATACGCATACTCCTTCTACAAACTAATATATTCAAGGTCTCTCTCTTTACACCCTCCCAAGAAGTTTCCATTTCCTTTAAATTTTAATTTATGACATCCTCCCAGCCCAGACACGGACGACCTGCTTTCTGTGTAGCCACAGACGGTTGGCCAAAAAGCACAATCTTCGGCAATCTGTCATCCTTTATCCGCAGAATGTGGCCTAGCCATCTCAACCTTTCTTTCATTATATCCCTAGAAAGCGGGATTGAACCACATTTTTCGTACAGCCTACTGTTTCAAATACGGTCAGTCAACCGTGTACCCAGAACAATCCGTAGGCAATTTCTCTGGGAAACATCTAGTAAATTTTCATCTGCTTTTCGGAGCGCCAATGCTTCAGAGCCATATTTGACCACTGTCATCACTGTAGCTTCCAATATTCTAATCTTGGGTTGCACACTTATCTTTCTATTCTTCCAAACTTTTTTTAACTGTGAAAAAACACCCTGAGCCTTAGCTATTCTACTTTTAACATCTTCACTGCTCCCACCGTCTTTACAAATAATACTACCAAGGTAAGTGAAGCTGAAACCTGATAAATCTTTTCGCTACCCGATGTCACCTTTTCATCTTCACTTATTCCTAGCTTTAGTGACTTAGTCTTCTTCACATTAATTTTCAAGCCTATTCTAGCACCCTGAACTCGCAAAACCTCTAAAAAGTCATTCATTTTGCTCACACTTTCATCTAACATGCTTAAATCATCAGCATAATCTAAGTCCAGGAGCGTTTTTCCTCCCCATTTCGTTCCGTGGTCTCCAATTGCCTTTCCTGTGCTCCTTAAGACGAAGGCCATCAAAATGATCCATATAAAGGGGGATAGAACACAACCCTGCTTAACTCCTGATTTAATGCAAAATCAGTTGCTAACCTCATTTCCTACCTTAACCGCAGCAGTATTATTCTTGTACATAGCACAAATCATCTTAATGTATTTTTCTGGTATACCATATAATCAACAGAATCAAAAGCGTGCTCATAATCGATAAAACTGAAGACCAAAGGTGTTTGACAGCGATGGGACTTCTCAATTTTAACCACAACACATTTTTAGAAGATTTATCCAATGAACTTCAAGTTGATCCCTTTTTAATTAGAAAAATTGTCTCTTTGCTCTCTAATACAACGCAAGTTGTCAAATACCTTAAGATGCATTCTAACCCCCTCCCAATTTACACCGACGTGCCCCAAGGAGCCCTATTAGGTCCAATTTATTTCTCGAAATGATAAATAGCCTTGATATCGAATTGTCTGACAGATGCAAATTTGTTAATGATCGAACAGTCTTAAAGACTCGTTTCAAAAATCTAAAAAGTAGCCCAATGAACATCCTGGAAAAAACATCAGATAAAACTGTTGCTAAAAATATGAAATTCAACCCTTTAAAATCCAAAACATTAAAATTTAATTTTCTTAAGACTCTCCCTTCCTTTACCCATTCAATCCCCCCCCGAAATGTCAGTTAGTAGTGTGAAATTAATGGGTCAATTTCCTTGCGATACGTGGGATTGAACCTGCCAACCTTCAATCATAAGGTGCAGCTATAGCCACTACGTCATCGCAAGGCATCGAAATTCCTTGCGAAGTGCGGGATTGAACCTTGGTCCTTGTCATTTCTAATCGTGGCTTTATTCATTATGCTTTTACAAGGTGAAATTAATGGGTGTTACCATCTCAAGCGACTTCAAAGGGTATCATTGTGTTAATGATTTTTTAAAACGCGCAGATACCGCATTTTCCCTCCTTAAAATCCTAAAAAATTATCAAATTCCCATCGTTTGAGAACTTATCTTTCATGTGTACGCCCAATCCTTGAGTACGCCTGCCCTGTTTGGCAACCCAGTATCTCCAGTGAATTGTCAGAAAGAATAAAAGCAGCATAAGAAAGGTGTCTAAGAATTATTTTCAATGAGTGTAAAGTTCCGTATAGATATTCCTTCGTTGAAGAGCGAACCTGGTAACCATCAAGTAAAGGAGAACACAAATTCCCTTGCATTTTTACCAAAAACACCCTCTATCAGCCCCCCAGATAAATACTACCAAACGAGCATCAGAACAAGTCAAACATAAAAGTGAAGAACAAAGGATTGAGCTGTTATCAGATAAGCAACAGCGAGAATTAGGACGATTCGAAAATAAAAGTGAAGAAGAAAGAAATATTACGTTAGAAGAACAACGCCATTGCAATCTTCGACGCCAATATTTGAGGCGTTTTAGGATATTTTTGGAATTCCCGTAAATTTATCTTCGCAGCAAACTTGCACTATTGACTAATCAAGATAATAATTGTCATTCCCAAATCAGATACAAATGGAAATTTTTTCTTACTAGACAGATTTTGAATTTCTATGCTGATTCAAAACATATAAAATATATAAAGTTTAATGCTACCCATTAAAAGCTAAGAGCCTGAGAAATTTTAACTGATTTTCGAAAAAGGAGGGGGGAGGAAACACTCCCAAAAATTCAAGTGATCTTGAAGAAAATCATACCTACTACTACTACTACTACTAATAACTCACTGCAGCACCAAGCCGCCTGAGGCCAACACAGCTACGCACGCTCCTCCTCCAACCTAATCTATTTAAAGCCTCCCTCTTTACACCCTCCCAGGAAGTTCCCATTTACTTTAAATCTTAATTTATGACATCCTCCCAACCCAGACAAGGACGACCTGCTTTCCGTGTAGCCCCAGACGGTTGGCCAAAAAGGACAATCTTCGGTAATCTGTCATCCTTCATCCGTAGAACGTGGCCTAGCCATCTCAACCTTTCTTTCATTATAGCCCCAGAAAGCGGGATTGAACCACACTTTTCGTACAACCTACTGTTTGAAATACGGTCAGACAGCCGGGTACCCAGAACAATCCGTAGGCAATTTCTCTGGAAAACATCTAGTAAATTTTCATCTGCTTTTCGGAGTGCCCATGCTTCAGAGCCGTATTTGACCACTGTCATCACTGTAGCTTCCAATATTCTAATCTTGGTTTGTAGACTTATCTTTCAATTCTTCCAAACTTTTTTTAACTGTGAAAAAACACCCTGGGCCTTAGCTATTCTACTTTTAACATCTTCACTGCTCCCACCATCTTTACTAATAATACTACCAAGGTAACTGAAGCTCCCAACCTGATCAATCTTTTCGTTACTTAATGTCACCTGTTCATCTTCACTTATTCCTAGCCTTAGTGACTTAGTCTTCTTAACATTAATTTTCAAGCCTATTTTAGCACCCTGAACTCGTAAAACCTCTAAAAATTCATTCATTTTGCTCACATTTTCATTTAATATGCTTAAATCATCAGCATAATCTAAGTCCAGGAGCGTTCTTCCTCCCCATTTGATTCCATGGTCTCCAATTGCCTTTCCTGTGCTCCTTAAGACGAAGTCCATCAAAATGATCCAGATAAGGGGGGATAGAACACAACCCTGCTTAACTCCTGATTTAATGCAAAACCAGTTGCTAACCATCAGTTTTCAGTATGTCAGGTCCACCGGGTTATAGGTTATCAATGCACCGGGTTATATTTAATAGCACATTCTCCAAGAGTAAGATAGGTGATTTGTGTCATTTTTGAGGCTTTCTACAGTTTAAGGTAAACTTAATTAACAGAGCTTTTGGGAAAAACTTGCTGCAAATGATTATCTGAAATCTGTCAAAGCAAGTCTTACAAAAATGTAACAAAGGGGTAAAATCTACCCCCGTCCCAACAAACGCAAAAAGTTAGAACGGTAAATTAGAACAGTTCAATACTAAGGATGTAGAGTACCTTCAAAAAAATGTTTTGAATAATAGTATGTAAGACTGTAATTGAGTGCACAATGTGTACCTTAATGGATACAAATAAGCTAAATCTCTTACTCTCAGTTCCAAACCCCTTAATATGACTAGATCAAGTACTTTCTTTACAAAGAGACGCTTCTGAGGCTGACATAGATGCGTGAAAACAGAATCAAACATGCGTGCTATCTGGCAATATGCCAAGCATAAACCTTGTACTTTTTCAAATAGCTCTCCTCTTTGCTAGAAAAAAAGGACATGTTAAATATGTTGTAGCACTTAAATATTTGAAAAAGGATAACACAAGGACAGTAACAATGTCACACTATACACTCGTCAGTATAACATTTGGGGAACACAATGTAACTACGCAAGTTTGCTGCCTGTAACACTAAAAGAAATAAAAAAAAGGTGCCCAAGAATTATCTTCAACGAGGGCAAAGTGCCTTACATTTGGCTTTTCTTGGGAGAGCCAATCTAGTCACCCTTAAGGAAAGGAGAGCAAAACTTTCCTTGCGTTTTGCTAAAAATGCCCTTCATAACGCTCGGACAACTAACCTTTTCCCTAGTCACTATTCACCCCTTCGACACCAACCTCCACGATCTACTTCAACAGAAACCCCCTTCTTGGAAAAGTTTCCACTGAAAGATATAGAGACTTTCATCCCTTACATAGTTGAACCTTTTTATTATTAACTTCCCTTTTTATAATTTTAATGTTCATTTTGCAAATTTCAAGCTTTCTATTTTTAGGACCTTACCTTAGATCCTCCTGTGCCTCCAGATGCACCCAGGGCGTCCAAGAAGAGTCTCCAGTCGCCTCTGAAACTTGCGGCTGTGAAGATATCTTCCCACTCCAGCTGTATTGAGGCGTGAAGGCACCGCAGGTCGCTGTTGTAGGTACGACGGACTGTATTTTTGGGTCTTCCTCTGCGGCGGTTGCCTTCAGGTAACAAAAGAAAATGTTGATTTGGGGATTCTGGAATCTTCCATGTGCAGCACATGTCTGAGGTAGCTCCATCTAAGCCTTCGTATGGTCTCGATGAGGGACGGTTGACCTGTGATGTTTTCTAATGTGCTCGTTCGTTACCTTCTGGGTCCACTGGATGCCAAGACGTCTGGGCAGGCACATGTTTTCAAAAGACTGAATTAACCTCTCTTTTTCTTGTTTGAGAAGCCATGTTTCAGATGCATAGAGGAGGACAGACAGGACGTTGCTGTTGAACCGGCGGAGCTTAAGCCGGAGAGAGAAAGTACTCGACTTCCAAACTTTTTTGAGCCTGTTGAAGGTGCTGCTTGCCTGTCCAATTCAGCCAATGACTTCTTTGGCTGTGAATCCTGTGTTCTCAATCGTGCTGTCGAGGCATTTTTAGGTCACATAACTAAATTGTTTGATTTAATAAGTTTAATAAGTTTGATTTAATTTTTTAATGATTTAATAAGTTTATTACCTATTTAATTTTACGAATTTTCATTGTTTTGACATTTTGCTGATTAAGCAATGACCTTTTGATATTAGGAATTATGAATGTTTTTGACATTTTTACTTATTTAACATTCTCTTTTATAATTTTGTTGTTGTTGTTTGTTTTTGTTTTTTTGTTTATTGACGCTAAAGTGTGAATTCGGCCCATTTGGGCTTATGATAACCATTTTCAGTAATCACCTTATCTTATCTCTTATCTGAATTAAAAGAAAACAGGTTATTTCTACTATCGGCCAACCGTCTAAGGCCAAACGAAAACAGGTCGTCTCTGAATGGGGTGGGAGGATGTCGTAAAGAAAGACTTAAGGGAAAGAAAAACTTCTTGGGAGGGTGTAAAGAGGGGAGCTTTGAATAGATTGGGACGGAGGAGGAGCGTCCGTAGCTGTGCTGGTCTCAGGTGGCTTGGAGCTGCAGTAAGTAAGTACTAATAGTAGTATTTGTACTGAATCAGAAAATCAGGTTATAAATGTATCTTTTTCTATTTGTGCAAGTCATTACCACACATGAATTGCTCCAGTATTTACTCATTATTCTCCTAGTGACTTTGCCCTATATTTGTTCCGGTAATCCTCATCATTATGATAGAGCTCCTTGGTCCTTTGCTTTTCTCTATCGATTTTTCTTCTTGATAGACCTGGTCTGTTGAATAGCTTTGCTTCTCTCTTTCGTTTTTTACGTTTTTAAAATTTAGATCACAAGACACCTTAGTAACTATTCTTATGTGTGCTCGAGAACCGATCCTTTCAGCGGATCCTTTCTTTCAAATCTGCTTTTCTTGTATTCTAGGACGACATCTCTATTTTTGATATATTGCTATTTTCTCTCAATACATACTCTGGTTGCTTGGCTTTGATGCTTTTATCGGTTTTTCTTCTGTTTATTTTGCTGTCTTGTATTGTCACCATTATGTTTATTTGTGTTTTTATTGATTAATAACTTTATAACTTTATAATATGAGCAAAAATATCTATATCTATTTTTGATGTATTGCTGTTTTCTCTTAATACGTACTTTGATTACTTTGCTTTGATACTTATCTCGGTTTTTCTTCTGTTTATTTTGCTGTCTTGTATTGTCATCATTATGTTTATTAGTGTTTTTATTAATTAATAACTTTATAATATGAGCAAAATTAAGCCAAATAATCTTCCAAGCATAAAACTACCACAAATCACTATCAATAAATAAATGAAACTCAAAACAAACAGAAATTACAATAAATAGCCAAGTCAAACTCAAAACGAGCAAAAGTTAACATGAGTAGGGCTGAAAACCCCATGGCTTCTCAAGTCCACAATTTGAGCTTTACTAAAAAAAAAAAACGTGTCAAAACTTTCTCTCCAACTAGCTAGAAACAAACGTTGCCCCAGAAACACTTCTATTAACCATCTAGTTTGTGAGTAACTTTTCCCCAGAATATATTTATTAATGCCTAGCCAAAGTCCAGACATTTTACTCCAAAGTCAATCCTTCTCAGATGCAGCAAATCAGTCAAAGACAAAGTTATCAAGCCTTTTTCGAAGTTCCTAAGACAGAAAATGGCGATCTTAAAATTTCGATCAGATACCTTATGTCAGATACACAATAATAACAGCATTAAAGCCAGCAACACAAGCCTGGATTGTATTTTCAGGTTTTCTGATGGACAAACTGAGTTTCTGCTTGATGAACCCTTTTATCCAGTCAACTCCTGGTCTGTCATTCGATTCCCTGCTTGATCGGAATTTAATCTCCAGTGTTACTGCCCATTGGTAGGCTAACTTTCTTGTTGTAAAGGGAGTCAGCTGTTGGTTCAGAAGTAAACATTTTTTAGGTATGCAGCAAGCTCTTTCTCTTGTTTGAAAGTAAAAACAAACTTAGTTCTCTCCTGAACACTGGCTTTGTCATTATTGCTACCACTAGCACACCTCTGCTCAAGATCTTGCATTTTTGCCATGTACTCTTTTGCAGCATCCATGAGGGTATTCTTCTTTAAAAAAAAAAACCTTCTTTGGTTGCTTGGAAAGACCAATTCCCATTTACAAATTGATTGTAGTATACCTGATTAATTCTGGATCAGAAGCACAACTACCCTTTTGGATATAGCCTCAAACCATCTGTCAACAAAAAATAAAAGCATCAGCATCTGAAGAAAACAACATAGAAGTTACATGTATTGCACTACTTCATGCTTTAAGGCATAGAAAGGAAAGAAGCCTGCATGTCCTCCATGACAAAACTGAATACTTTGCAATTTTCCACCACCAGCTACATATAATTCCATTTTTCCGGTTAGAAAAACTCTCCCATCAGTACAGGGTGAAACTGGACATAGCAAAAAGCATCCAGAGTTGCCTCAAAAAAGCATCTGGAGTTGCTCCTTATTGATGCCATTTTGAAAATTTATTTTTGTAGATAATGGCCAGACATTTACTGTTGAAAATTACCATGCAAATTGTAGGGGCATAGCTTGTCTGATCCTGCTAACTTATGGCCCTAGAACTACAATTATTTCGAAACTATTTGACGAAGACTACATGCGTCAGGATTTCCAGAAAGCATGTACAAACTTCTTTGCCTCTGTTGTTGGTTGTCTCTTTTATCCAAGATCTAAAACTTGCAGCAAATGTGTGTTACATAAAAGGCATTTAGAAGGAGGAATTGAATGTTCAAAACTTTGGACAAGAGGTCCAATCTACAGAGTCACCCCTGTATGGTTTTGCCTCAATCTCTTTTGCTGCATTAGGAGCAGAACTAATAGGTGTCAAATAAATTGCAGATGAACTGAACTTCCAGTTTTTGTCTCTTTTTAATAGTATATTAGATACAACTTATTCACTATTCAACCCACACAAGTCCACCATCAAATGCAGCCTACTGAGATTTATAGTCTAAATGTCCTTGTTTGACTTATATTGCTAGATCTCAACAAATTAGTTGGACCAGATAAGCTAGATCCACGTCCTTTGAAAGGAGTTGCTGAAAATATTGACAAGCCACTCACACAATTATTCAAAGTTTCCCTATGTACCACAGAAGTACCAGCAGACTGGAAAACAGTATTTGTCACCCCTTTGTTCAAAAAGGGAAATAAAGCCAGCACAGAGAATTACCATCCCATAAGTGTTACACTTAAAGAGTGTAACAGAAGTAACAAGAGGGGTAAATGGAAAGACTGGTAAATGACCCTATCATGATACATTTCAAATTTAATGAAATACAATTGGCAGGCCAACATGGATTTGAACCAGGAAAGCCAGTAGAAACAAATTTGCTGGAGACTTAGGATGCAATAACAAATCTGATTAATCAGGGCCAATCATGGATGTCCTGTTGCTTGATCTTGCAAAAACATTTGACAAAGTTTCACATCTGCACCTGAAAATAAGAATATTCTCAAGTGGAATTAATGCAGACATTGTGGATTGGATGAACACAGAGTGTGAGACTTTTTGCTATTGAGAGAGAATGGATTTGTCCTCATCACTAGCAAGTGCAATTTAAGGTAATACTCTCTGAGAGATGTGAAGTCACCAGCATTATTCTGCAGGGTAGTATCTTAGACCATACCCTGTATGATATCTGTATATATGATACTTCTAAACTGGCTAGACATTGTCTCCCTCTCTATGCTGATGATTCAAAGCTGTTCAGTGCAGTCAAACAGTAGTCACTGCAAGCAGAAATCAAAAAGATGGCAAAAACATAGTGCATGAGTTTCAACATTGACAAATGTAGCATCATACATTTTGTAAAATTCCAGTCTAGGTTTCAATTATACTATTGCACATTAAGCTGGAAATAGCATATAAGAGCTGCAAAGTGTGGATGAATACAGAAATCTTGGAATTGTTGTTGACAACCAGTACAAAAGACTATGTCTCATGCAAACTCTGTCCTTGGTCTCTTAAAGAAAACTATTTCCAGTAGATCTCCTTATGATTTTCTGAAGTTGTACATGGCCCTTGTCAGGCCAGTGCTTGACTTTGGAAAGTAGATAGCATCACAAGGATGAAATAAAGCTTCTGGAAGGGGTGCAAAGGAGAGCTACTAAGGTAGTAACAAAGATGAAAAACAAGTATTATGACAAATGTAACTTCACAAGACCCCCCCCCCATTCACATGTCAACTTCCCAAAATATTGGCACTGATAGGAGGGGACATTCAAAGAAGCTGAAGCAGTCAAAACTGAACACCAACAGTAGTTTTCTTGTGCCTTGTAGTCTACCATTCGAACTGTCCCTCAGATACAACAGTCAATTCCCAATGATGAAGCTTTCAAGAATTTGGATGTTCAGTGGAAGGTTGTTTCCTAAAAGTACCAGCAGAATGGATCTTATGTCTAATCAACTGCATCATTAACTATTGAGAAATTCACAGATCAAGAAGGAACTTAATTTGTTCTGAATGCAAATTAAGGTACAGTAATTTGTTTAAATTTTGGTTTGTTTGTTGGTTTTCTGTTGGCTTAAGTTTCAATTATTGATAGTTATATATTAAATAATTCATAGGCTTGAAGTATGGATTTTACCTGTTTTAGTGTTTACCTTCAGTTTCACATTTTTGACTTCTTTAGGGCTTGACAAACTGTGATGTTTTCTTCCACCTTATAAGAGCAACAGGTATGAACAAAAGGCTGTAAATTTCCCCAAAAAAAGGCAGCATTTTCTTGGTACAGCATTGTGCTCAAAGAATGAAAACTGAAAGTTTTATTCCACTTGAAAGAGAACCATTCTCAGTAGATCTCCCTGTGTTTTTGTAAAGTTGTAAAAGGACCTTGTTGGACCAGTGCTTGACTTTAGAATATGCATTACATCACAAGGGAACAGAGGTGATACACAACTTCTGGAAGGAATACTGAGGAGAACTACTAAGGTAGTAACAAAGATGAGAAACAAGTCTTATGATGAACATTTGAAGGCTTTGAAATTATTCACACTGGTGCATAGACAACAAAAAACTCATATACTTATGACCTAAAGCTTACTTCACAAGAACCCCTCCCCCAATCCCTTTGTCAACTTTCCAAATAGGAGGGGAAATTCAAAGAGGCTATTCAAGCCATCAGTTAAAATTCAACATCATTAAAAGCCTTTCTCCTGCTGTGATTTCAACCATTGCAAGCCTCTCAGATACACCACTCTTAGCACTCAATGATGAAGCTTTCAAGAACTTACTGGATGTTGAGTGGAATAGTGTCCCATGAGAGGAAAAAAGACAAAAAAAAAGAAATTGCACTACAGCAAAGGGCCAGTTTTTTACCAGCCAATTTGTTCTCAATGTGGATTTGCTCCCTGTTTCAGAGGCTACATTGGTATTGATATTGATTGTAGGAGCCTTTCAAGAAAAAGCAGTATCCAGTGTGATTCTAGGTTCAGATGTAAATCTTAAAATGTATTAACACATTGACTTTGTTTGTTTACATTTGCTTGCACATGTTATGGAAACACATTAATATTAAACAAATTCTATGAAACACTTGATTATTTTATAAGCATTTGTCTTGTTTATAGACTGGAATGGCATATACAAAGAGTGGCCTCACAGAAGATAAGATCAGGGTTACTGTAACCTCAGATTCCAATCTGAGTGACAGTGAAAATTCTCATCTAGACCCTAACTTTACTCATAGGACAAGTCTTTTCCACTTGGGAGGGATGCAGAAGCCATGAGTTAGTAAAGTCACAGCAGTGATGAGTTGGAGCAGATAGACTTGTAAGGTGAGGAAGATGGCATTCCATTATCAGAAAAAAAATTGATGATAGCAATAGGCATTATAGGCTACATAAAACAATACTGAAAAATGAAGAGTGTAGAAGCTAGACCTCCAACATTGAGAACTAGAGAATCAAACAAAGTATAGTTTGAGGAGTATATTGAGAAGGAAACAAAAACTTTTTACTGATGGTCAGCAATCACTGCTTTGTAGTAAAGAAGCTTATGAGTCATCTTAGCAGTTATGAATAGGTCTCAGGCTTCCTCAGTGGTAAGTGGCTTCGTTTCTCAAGCAGAACTTCAATGACCAATCAAAACATATAACCAAAACTGGTAGTTTATAATAAATTTATTTCCCTTGCCAAGCAGATTGAGACCTGGTGAGACATATTTATGAAGATAATTGACCACTGCCTTCAAAAGCTCAACACCCTTTTTAAAACAAATCTTCAAATACTAAACATAATTCAACTTGTTTTCAATTTAGTCTACAACATATTAGCAAATGATGACATTTGATTAATGTTATATAGAATGTTATAATCTACACATAGCACAACTATGCATGAAACCTCAACTCTGTTTCTCAAACTGTGTCCTAAAGCCAATTTTTTGCATGGGAAACTACAAATTCAGCTTTCATAAGTAGCCTAGTTTGAAAGCATGATAGGGTATTTTATATTCAAAAGAAAAGTAACAGTATTGCTCTAAGGTCATACAACAAAATTTTTGATAAAATTCTAGTGTATTGACTTTTGGCTATCTTGGAAAGGGGTTAGATTAGGGGAATGAAACTTTCAGGGATGGGTCTACAAGCTAAAGTATATCCCTGGAAGGTATTTTGAAGTACCCACCTCCACTCCTTCTTCCTCTAGAGGGCCCTGGAATTCACCTACATGTCAGGTCTACACCTATTGAAGTTTTGACAAAACAACATTTTACCTTAATTTTCAGCTACCAGTTGCTTTTTCTCTGCCTTTAGTTCTGCCGTTAGGCTGAGAATTCTCAGCCTATTTCAATGTTATTTTTCTTCTTCAAAATTTAGCAAATGTATTTCCATATCTTTAAAACCTTGTAAACTGGGATTGAGTAAAGTTGTGAAGCTGAAAACAATCTTGTTGTACTTTATTCAAGCAGAAGATCTATTTTTCAAGGTTTCACTTTTACAACACATATATTTTTAAAGGTCATCAAAGGTAAGGACCCTCTAGAGGGAGGAGGAGTGGAGGTAGGGGTAAAATTCTAGTTAATTGACTTCTTGCTATCTCAGAAAGGGTTTAGATTAGGAAAATGAAACTTTCAGGGATGGGTCTACAGGCTAAAGTATGTCCCAGGAAGGTATTTTAAAATACCCACCTCTACTCCTTCTATAGCAAGAAGTCAATTAACTTGAATTTTACCAAAAATTTGGCAAAACTCTAGTTTATTGACTTTTGGCTATCTTGGAAAGGGGTTAGGTTAGGAAAATGAAACTTTCAGAGATGGGTCTAAAGGCTAAAGTATATCCTGGGAAGGTATTTTGAAGTACCTACCTTGGTAAAATTCTAGTTAATTGACTTCTTGCTATCTCAGAAAGGGTTTAGGTTAGGAAAATGATGCTTTCAGGGATGAATCTACACACTAAAGTATGTCCTGGGAAGGTATTTTGAAGTAACTATCTCTATTCCTTCTGCCTCTAGAAGGCCCTGACCTTTGATGACCTTTAACAATATGTGTGTGATAAAAGTGAAACCTTGCAAAATAGATCTTCTGCTTAATTGAAGTACAACAAAATTGTTTTCAGCTTCATAACTGTGCTCAATTTCATTCTATAAGGTCTTAAAGATACACAAATACATTTCCTAAATTTTGAAAAAAAAATTGATATGGCTCAAATTTCTACTCAAATAACAGGAATTGCATTTTCAGAACTAAAGGCAGATAAAAAGCAACTAGTAAATGAAAATTAAGGTAAAATATTGTTTTGTCAAAATTTCAATAGGTATAGAACAGTCATGTAGGCAAATTTCAGGGCCCTCTTGAGCAAGAAGGAGTGGAGGTGGATACTTTAAAATACCTTCCCAGGACATACTTTAGCCTGTAGACCCATCCCTGGAAGTTTTATTTTCCTAACCTAAACCCTTTCTGATATAGCAAGAAGTCAATTAACTAGAATTTTACCAAATTTTCTTAGAAATTAACCAATAACAAAATCAAAATATGGTAGGGTACAAATTTAGATATGAATTGTACAGAGTATATTTGAGTTCCAAATATTCATGATGATGGGTTCACAAAGAGGAGTTTTTATAGCCTACATTCTTTTCTTATCATATATCCTTTTGTAGAATTGTAATTTTATAGTAGTGTCAGACAAAGGACAATGGGAACTTAAACAGTTGAAAATCTATCTGATTTCTAGATTTAGCCTATCACATTTTCTTTGTTTCTCAGGGAAAATAGTGAATGGACATGGCCCAATACCACAAAACTTTCTGACATTTCTCTATAACTAAAAATTAGCTAAACTGTTAAACTAGTAGTGCCTAGGCTACACTCTGTTTATAGTTACCATGGTTACTGTAAGGCAAGTCTGCTGAGTAGAAATATTGGCATCATACATTAAACTGTAAAATACAGTTAAAAGAATTTCCCAGTTATTGTTTAATTATTACCAATAAAAGCCTGAGCTGCTTCATAAGTCTCTTATCAAATAACACGTTTTCTCAAATTTATATTTTGAATTCATCAACGATGAAAAGCTGCTGATGCACTACATATTGCCCAAAATTGGGTTCTAAGAGCGATTTTCGGTGCTATAGTGCGCATGTAGTGGCTTTCACCGCAACACGCGCAGGGTCCATTTAAGTATACTAGGACTTATTTTTATGTCAATTTCTTTAAATTTTTTAACGTAAAAGAATATAAAAATTATCCTGAGCTGATCGGACCACTGGATAGGAAATTGCGTGCACAGAGCCCCTATTGAAATGTATTTAGATTACCGTCATATTTAAAGAATGAGGAAAACTTACCTTAGACCTTAGATCAGATGCACCAAGGCATACACGGTTCAGGCTTCGCAAATTTATTTCGTACGTTCGGTGCATGCTGTTTCTGGGTCTGCGTGAACGGTGTATACTCGATGGTTGCCAGTGCAGCGCTGCATTCACCAGTGAGGGATTGTTCATAAGTAGTACGTAGCCAAGGCATCTCCATCAACAAACTCTAATTACATTTGTCACAAAAAGTTGATTTGATTTATCAAGGATGATTTGGTTGGTTATCCTATGCTTCTAGTGAGTGCTTTCGGCTGCGTAAAGCAGAACTGGTATTACGTTGCAACTAAAAAGTCACAATTTTAGCCGTAGAGAGAATCTTTCAGATGGAAAAAACTTTCCGTAGTTTATTGATGACTTTCTTGGCTTGATCATTTTTTGTGAGCACATTTTTTGTGGTGGGTCCTCTATTTTCAAATATGATTCAAAGGTATTCGCAACAGGCGACTTTTTCAGACTGTTGGTCTCCACAATCGACTCTCACGGGTGAGTGTGTCATGGCCGAGCTTTTTTTTCAATATTCGTTCAAGGCAAACCTGGCAGCATCTCTTCCTCATTGGTCTAAAAGCTTTTGAGCTCGTTGTTATCACGATTCTAGTACGGTACTTTCATTAGCGAGGTCTATATTGGTTAGGTGTAATTTAGGATTCAGCTGGATTCCGTCTGTGCTGATGATACATATTATGTAATAAAATACAATTACGTAGAGTAGCAGCGACAAGACCAAGCCTTTTTTACTCCTGACAGGATGCAGGAGTAACAAGTTTTACCACTTGGTGTCTTTACATAGAACCTTATGTCTCCATAGAGAGAAATGATCAGCAAAAAATTGGTGATTCTATAGTGCTATAAAATCATTCGCAGATTCTAGTGATGCACTGAATCAAATATCTTTCCGATATCGATGAATTTCATAAAGATTTGCTCTCTTTGCAGTTTTCCGTCAGCAGTTTTAAAGTAAACACAAGGTCCCCAAAAAAATGGTTTGCTCTGAATCCACGATGCTCATCACAATCACAGTAGTGACTTTTGAGCCATGAGCTGATTTTGAGCTATGAGCTAAAATGTGTGACAGCAATTAGCTGAGAGTAGAGGGGAGGTAGATTTCTCAAAAATAGCCTGGGAGGGTCACATCCCCTTTCGAAGATATTTACAAGGGTACTTTGTTTCCAAACAGAAAGTACTTTGGCTGTCACCGAGATTGCTGCAAACAATGTGGCACAACTAGTCAGGCATGTGAGAACTGTCATTTTTAAAAATTTCGTTGAAAATTCCGTCTTCTCTGGATAACTCCACTTTTTTCAGTTTTATTTGCAGCTGCTACAATTCCGGTGGATGACGGCGGATCCGTGTTAACATTTATGTAGACCAAAGTCTTGCTGGAATTTCTTGGGTGTTTTATGATAAAGTGCTGTTCAACAGCTTTTCAAAGAGACTGGTCCAGAATTTGTTTACCACAGAATGCTCGGTTATCAGGAAGCCCTAGGGTCTCTTACTGGTCCATGGCGAATAGGGGAATTCTTGTCAATTCTTAAAAAAGCATAGGATGGATGGCCACCATCCTCCCATTACATTTCCTGGCTGAAGGGTCTTAAGACGGAGATCAGCACCGTCGATTAGAAGTTTTAGGGTCTAGTGCCGTATCCTTAACCTTTTTATAAACTTCATAGACAGCCCTTGAGTCCAGGGGCGAACCCAAGAAGATAACGGAGATATATCCCCCCCCCAAAAAAAATGGGAAATTTGTTCTGTATCGTCAACATTCAGAACATCAGATTTTAGATCCCATTACTTTTGATTTAAATTCAATAGTCTCTTCTCGTAGATACTCTGGTGAAAAAAAAATGAAATTCCCTGTTTAATCTCCTTAAGAGGCTAATTAGTGTTTATCAACTCGGTGGGTGGTCGGACGATGGATGGCCATAATAACGAAGTACTCACTCTGTGTTTCCTTCTTCTTACTTTAAAATATAAGGAAAGCAAGAATCACAGCAAATAAAAAAAAATGTAGCACAAAGAAATTGACGACTAGAAGACATGCAACAATGAGAATCACAACATATCAAAAATAAAAATTCAAAATAGAGTAAGGGTTTTAAGGAACACGTTTTGCATTTGTTATTTAGAATTAGTTTGTTTTTATCTCTAGAAAAAATAAGTTTATATTTTGTCTTCATTTAACAGAATTCTTATTAGATTTATCGCACAATCACTTGTGCGATAAATCTAATCCAACACAAACCACTCAAGGTTTTTTTTTTCGGATCACCCTAATTATTGGACAGGAGTTTAAAAGCTATTAAAACTAGATGCTTTTGCTTCAGCAACACACTAAGCTTAAACCGTAGAAAGTACTTTTGTTGGTTTTATTTATCTATAAACTTAGTTTACTGACAAGTGATGAGATGACTTTTAGCATGTCTGAAGTGTAGAACCATTTAAACTAACCCTTTAATTTTGTCCTATGTGCGGAGATTTAAATGAGAGCGTATATCACTTGATGTAGTGAACGTGAGTCATAGGAGATTTGAAGTGTTTGGTAGGGGGAATTTTGATTTTAAGTGGTTGGTGAGAGTATGTGCGCAAGAGTGTCTTACGGGATTCAGAAGTTTGGCTAGATTCCTTTGTTTCGTGATAAATCATGGAGTTAGGTTTTTGTAGGATTATGTTAGGATCTGTGCAATTTATGAGTTATCGTTCGTTTTTTTTTTACATTTTTTTTCATGGCCTATGGACTTTTAGCGCAAATAAATTCTATTCTATAGGGAGCCAAGCAAGTTAGACAATCCTTCAAACAAGTTGGCGCTACCTGTGTCTATGGTATCTTCGGCATTCGTCCACTAGACAGTTCCTTCATCATCATCGGGCAGTCATGACCGAACCCGTCCTGATTAGGTCTACTTAAGTCTGTATCTAGACTGTAATATCAGCTTTCTAAAATTTTTCTAGAGGTTTATGAGTCACATCCATCTAACTGATGACCGACTAAATCAAAATTGAAATCAACCTTTAAAGTCACAGAAAGCAAGAAGGATTACTGAATCAATTCTACTAATTGCCTTAGCCATATTCTGATAGACATTAAAAGACAAATCCACTTATCTTGTTATTTATTTCTGACCCTGTGGTGACACAGGGAATTGACCTCTGCTAGGTAATAAGGAACCAAGAGTGCCATCTCAGATGCCACAAGACATGGAATTGTATGCTGAATATACATTACGTCTCCAAATAAATGAAAATGAAGAAGAATAGATAGAAGTGCTTAGGCCAACACAGTTAAGCACGCTTCTAATTCATCCCTATTTATTCAAAGCACCAATCTTTATACCCTCCTCAGAAGTGCCCTTCCCCTTTAATCTTTCTTTAAGACATCATCTCATCCCATTCAGGAGCAACCTGTTTTTTTGTTTAGCCCTATATGATTGCCCGACAAAGGCGATCTTGAACAATCTTTCCTCCTTCCTCTGCAGAAAGGGTCCTAGCGAATACTTACTTTTGTATTGTAAGAAGAATTTATGATTTTTTGGGAGGTATTTTCTTTTGTATGAATTATATTTTGTTTTGTAAGAAGTTTGCACAACTATATTTTGTTTTGTAAGAAGAATTGCACAGAGGTTGAATTAAATGGGGGTTCAGTTACATGCACATCTCTTTTCAAACAAGTGTTACCAACATTACCTTTTCAGCTCAAGACAGACACAATCTCTGAAAGTTCTTCGTAGCTTCTTACAAAAGACTTATTTTCCTAAATGAGTCTTGATTCCCGAGAATATTTTTTTTAGTAGATATTGTCATAAAAGTTTCACCGTCTCCTGAATTCGTCAGATCTTTTTGGAAAGATACTCATCATACGCATATTCCGGAGAATTTCAGGCAACATGGAGTCCAGACCACAAAGAGAAATAGGGGCTTAAACTATACCAATCGTTGACCCAACATATTCAGAAATTGCATAAGGGTCACATAAAAATAGATGTTGAGACAAAATGGTTGAAATGAAATACATGTCATTCTTTCATGAGATGTAATAAACGTCATTCTTTCATTCCTAGTTCAAAACGTGGATACGGCCGGGAGCATTCGAAGAAGGGTACAAATCTCTTAAGATTATGGGGCAATGGGAAATCCACACCTAAAGGAATTAGAACTATGCTGATTCCTAACCAAAAACTTGGACCAATTGCAAGAACAGAATCAACTGGACATTCTGGTCACAAAGGTAAAACCCACAGAAAATAGGAAAGCCGCATCATTAGCTCATTATAATATTGTTACTTGAATAGATTCATTATCCTTAAATAATGAAAATTTGTTCCTGAACAAATACATAAATTGATTGACATTTTCATTTTGTTCGGTAGATGTCCACTCAGAAACACGTGTTTTTGTGACAAGCTTACTGCTGTAACTCGCACTATAAGGATAAGATACTTGCAATATACTCGTACACCCATGAATTCATTAGTTTCACATCTATCCATTCGCTGAGCCACAATCATTATGTTAAATATACTTAGAAACACGATACTTTTTCTTAGAAAACAATCTAGAATTGGAAAAAAAAAAAGTTTTTTCAAAGATTTCCAACGTTTTCACTCTAAGAATTTAAGCTAAGAGCTCATATGGCACTTGTGACGGGGTTGGAAGAGCCAAGAGCTCATATGGCATGAATTCTAGCAAAATTCTAAGAATCAATAGATTGATTTAAAAGGAAAATTAGAGGCTTAATGCCGGTCAGGATTTAAAATAAGGGCTCTGAGACACGAGGTCCTTCTAAATATCAAAATTCATTAAGGTTCGACCAGCCACTCGTAAGTTCAAAATACCTCATTTTTTCTATTTTTCCTTTCCCTTCAGCCCCCCAGATAGTCGAATCGGGGAAAACGACTTTATCAAGTCAATTTGTGAAGGTCCCTGGCGCGCCTACCAATTTTCATCGTCTTAGCACGTCCAGAAGCACCGAACTCGCCAAAGCACTGGACCCCTCTCCCCGAAGAAAGCAGATCCAGTCCAGTTACATCAATCACATATCTAAGACATTTGCTTATTCTGCCCACCAAGTTTCATCCCGATCTCTCCACTCTAAGCGTTTTCCAAAATTTTCTGTTTCCCCTTCCAACCCCCCCCCCAATGTCACCGGATCTGGTCAGGATATTAACTAAGAGCTCTAAGACATGAGTTCTTTCTACATATCAAATTTCATTCAGATCCAGTCACCCGTTCATAAGTTAAAAACACCTCAATTTTTCCAAATTAACACCCCCCCCCAACTCCCCCAAAGAGAGCGGATCTGTTCCGATTATGTCAATCACGTATCTAGGACTTATTCTAATTTTTCCCAACAAGTTTTATCAAGATCCCTCCACTCTAAGCGTTTTTCAAGATTTCAGGATTCCCCCCCCCCCCAACTCCCATCAATGTCACCGGATCCGGTCGGGATTCAAAATAAGAGCTCTGAGACAAGATATCCTTCTAAATATCAAATTTCATTAAGATCCGATCCCCGTTCGTAAGTTAAAAATATCCCATTTTTTCTAGTTTTTCCGAATTAACCCCCCCCCCAGATGGACGAATCGGGGAAACGACTATTTCTATTTTAATCTGGTCTGGTCCCTGATACGCCAGCCAAATTTCATCGTCCTTGCTTATCTGGAAGTGCCCAAACTAGCAAAGCCGGGACAGACCGACAGAATTTGCGATCGCTATATGTCACTTGGTAAATACCAAGTGCCATTAAAAGCAAAGCAAAGTTTTACAGGATAATTTTGTAGACGGATAAACACAGTTTCAGTTTTTGAGCACTATCATATTTTTGTCTTACGTTGAGATACTAAATCCAAGAAGTAAGGAAAAATAGTATACCAGAACCTTGTGCAGGGAGCAAACCTTAAGGTTATGCGGTCCCAAAAAAGCATTACCCAATATTATTCATTATAAATCTTTTCAGTTTGTATGGCCAAATTATTTAGAATCGATTACCATAACTTACAGAGCTTGGAGAATAGACTCGAATAAACGAGAGAAAACTTAAAATTGACACCTAATTTCCCAAATATCTTAGAAAAACCGTTTATTTTCTCTCGTTTACAGAGGGATATATTCAGTTTTAACGGAATTAAATAAAAAAAAACTAATTTTTTTTACTGAAAGTAAGGAGTGACATTACAACTTAAAACGAACAGAAACTACTCCGTGTAGGAAAGGGGCTGTTCCCTTCTCAACGCCCCGCTCTTTACGCTAAAGTTTGACTCTTTCTCTCAATTCTACTGTATTAAATAGTAAAACACTTTAGCTTAAAGAGCGGGGCGTTGAGAAGGGAACAGTTTAAGGGAACATTTTAAGTTTTAATGTCACTTCTTACTTTCAGTTAAAAAAACTAGTTTTTTTATGTGATTTCTGGACGTTTTTGAAATAATGCATGTTTGATTTTGGCTTTCCGCACATAAATTATTAAAATGAAATTTGTATATTAATTCTTTTTTTTGGTTAAATGGCTTTCTCTTAGTTTTGATCAGACGATTTTGAAAAAAAGGGTGGGGGAGGAGACCTAGTTCCCTCCAATTTTTTGGTTACGTGAAAAGTAACCAAAAAGTGTAACGTAAAAGTGAAAACTTTTAATTTATTTTAATATTTATAATATTTTAATTTACATGTTAACACACTAATCTTTTTTACCCTTTCTGTCAAAAAATCCTTCTGTTTAAAGCATTTTAGAGAGACTATAAGTGCACCATGGGCACATTGCAGTCTAAAAAGAGCTTGTGGAAAAGAAATAGAACATATAATTTTTCTTATTTGTATTATTTCAAGACCAGAATATCACAAAACTAAGCTTTCATATTGCTTATTGTATCTTAAGTAAATACAATCCCTGATGGAGTTTTGTTGATACCTATCTTAAATTTAATTTGTCTAAATAAAATGCATATTGTTTATGGGCAGCAACTAGGACTTGAGTTTTTTTTTAAATATTTTCTTTTTTCAAACAATTGTTGTTCTATGGTCACATTTGTATTCCTTCCTAAGTGGCTGGCTCTCTAGCTTGAGAATCCTTTGTCCAAAGGGCACAGGTTTAATTCCTGGTATTACTAGATTATTTGGTTTGGGACAGGGATCAGTGATGTGACTCTGTTAGCTCAGCTAGAATTGGCCCAACTTTAAAAGGTTACCTAAAGAAATGTGGGGACAGTAAGCAGGAAGGGCATGCAAAAGCAAAGGATGGCTGGCTCCTAGCTTCCTATTGCACTTCCTGGCTAAAGCACAACCTGGTCCTTTACTGGCCTACTGACTTAACCATATAAGCTTTCTTTTAAACTTATTAAACATAAATACAAATGAAGAAATGTCAGTAGGGTAGTTGTTCCTTTTCAATGAATTGTTGATGTATAGACAAGAGTGTGGGTCATGAGAGATGGCTGGTGAATGTTTTGCAAGGTTTAAAAATTTAGGCAATTGCTCAGGTTGACAACTGAGCACAAAAGTAAAATTTTGTGAATGGTTTTCTTTGTGACTGTTATACTTATGTAATGTCAAGTATTTTATAGTTAATCTTTATTGTTTTGTTTTAACTGCAATGGCCCTAGGACTTTAGTGTAATTAAACCAACTTACATCCATCCATTTTCTTCAAACAGACAGGAGTTCTATGTTCCCTAGCTTCAATAAATTTATATGCAATTTTGAGACCAAGGGTTACAAAGTAGGTCAAAACTTGCAAATGGAACTGTGGTGCAACTAATTAATTTGTAAGGAATGTATATCAATTTAAAAAATTAAAAAAAATCATTTAGAATTCAAACAAGACAAATAAATAAATAAAAATATCCCTTTACAATCATTTAATGAATTGTCACAAATGTAGGTCACTCTTAAGATTGAAATGAACAAAGCTTCAATTATGAATCTGTTTTCTTTCAACAGACTGAAGGGGCAAACCTCCAAGCTTTGATAAATTCAATCTCACTTTTGGGCTCTTTTCAATAGGAACTTTCTTTGGATTTTTTTTTACCAACTAAAAACAGCAGGGAAAGCATAAGGTATAAGTGACTTAAGAGACTTGACAACATTTAGAAAAAGCTACATGCAACCTGATCTAAATAAGGATGCTATTGTAGAGTACCAAAGAGAAGCCTACAGGTATATCCCAAATACAGTAAAGGCATATTACAAAGAACAAGAACAGGTTCATAGAATACCATTGAAGTGGGAAAGAAACAAGAAAATTGCAAAAATTGAGATTATAAGATTAACAAGAAACTATGAAAATTGCAAGTACAGTACTAGCCTCCTTCCAACAGAACAAAAAAGAGGATTCACAACCCAAAGCTCTGACTATTTTCAACTACACCTTTAGGAGCAAAAAAAAATTAAATACATTTTTTCACATATGTCAAATATGACAGTTGACTCAGGAGTTTAGTTTCAGGGATTCAATACTCTGTGGTGCCACAAATGGAAGGACCTTTGTTGTCATAAGCATTGTTAATCCTAGCACACACCCACACTCAAATATAACATTCTGTAAAATCATAAACATCTTAAACAGCAAAAATAAAAGACTTTTTTTATTTTTGATAAATATTATTTGAAAAAGGATACTACAAGGCAAATATCAGGTTCATCAGCATGCTAAATTTGATGTGACAATGATAAAATTTGTTAAATATTTCCTGGGGTCAAATGTGTTATCTATAGATAACACAGACATTGCAATATCTATTTGTCCATCCATCTGTTTGATTGAGATTCTGAGACTATGACCCTAGGTCAAAAAGGCTAAGGCTTTTATAGTTTTTTTTATTGACCTTAGGTCAAATAGGGAAAGAGCAGGGGGTGCTATACACAAAAAGTAGAATTTTTGTTGATTTCCTGAAGTTAGTGAAAGTAGTATCAAATTTAAATGAAAGATGGAATAAATGTACATAGCAAAATATCACCAAATTGGATCCTACTAGAATTTATCAGATTTGTTTAGTATAGTTTCAAGAATGGGTAAGGTGCTGTCTCTGATAGTTGACCAAGTTTAAAAAAAACCTTTAGATCAAATAGCTTAAAAATAAATTTGTGTCTGATACATAATATAGTTAAATATATGTAGTTAAAGGAAAAGCTACCATATGTTTCATCCCTGGGAAATTAGTTTAAAGCCCTATCCTGATTAGAAGAGGTAGCTCACATCAGGTTACTCAAACATAATTCTAAAGGAGCTAGACCATGGTTAAAATGCTAATACTGCACTGATACTTAGTCAATTATACTGCTATTTCAGCGTATTTGCATTGTGATGTTAACAATGGGTTTGCAGCTTTAATTTGATGATTGCTTGAAGACAGGATTATCCCCCTATTTAGGGTAGATCAATTTTATTGGAAAGAAAATCATTTGGTAAAATTCTAGTTGATTGACTTCTTGCTATCTCAGAAAGGGGTTATGTTAGGAAAATGAAACTTTCAGGGATGCATCTACAGGCTAAAGTATGTCCTTGGAAGGTACTTTGAAGTACCTACCTTTACTCCTTCTCCCTCTAGAAGGCCCCGACCTTCAAAATATGTGTTATAAAAGTGAAATCTTGCAAAATAGATCTTCTGTTGAATGAAGTACAGTAAAATTGTTTTCAGCTTCACAACTTTGCTCAATCTAAATTTATAAGGTTTCAAATATATGCCAATACATTTCCTAAATTTTGAAAAATAAACATTGATATGGCTCAGAGTTCTACTCATAACAGGAATTGCATTTTCAGAACTAAAGGCAGAGAAAAAGCAACTGGTAACTAAAACTTAAGATTAAATGTTGTTTTTTCAAAATTTCAATTTTGACAAACCTGTTAAACTTGTCAAACCTGTCAGACAGGCGAATTTCAAGGCTCTCTAGAGGGAGAAGGAGTGGAGGTGGTACTCTAGAATTCCTTCCCAGGATATACTTTAGCCTGTAGACCCACCCCTGAAAGTTTCATTTTCCTAACCTTACCCCTTTCTGAGATAACAAGAAGTCACGAAGCTAGAATATTAACAATCACTTTATTAAACAACTATCAAAAAACTGCTGATCAGCTATTACTCTGCTTAGAGATAATCCTTTAGCAGGGCATGAGAAATTTTGTGTTTTCTCCTTGTTTAAAACAGGTTAATTTTTTTTGCTTCAAGAATAACAGAAAAAGAAGTCAATGATCATTGTATTTAGCAGTTATCATACAATTAAAGCTCTATGATCACTGAGCAAGGTGAAGATCTACATCCTTAATAATAATCATCTAAAAGCTGCTGATCACAAATAATTTTTTTTTTAACTGAGATATTCTTAGCCACTTACACTGGAAGTTTTTTTTTGTCACACATTTTTGGAATTTGAAATCTCTCTGGAAACAGATCTTTCTTCCTTATGCTCTGGTCTTCCTTATGCTTTGGATATGGATCGCCACTATCTTTCTTTAGTTTCTTCTCAAAAACCTCAGATAAATGCTGCAAATTCGTAGAATCTTTTCGCGAGAATTCTTCGAAGAATTCCAGACGGATGCGAAATTAATTCTGCATACTTGAGATTTCGGACACGCTCTATGTAACACGTGAAACATCAAAACTTAAAACATTGTATAGTGTATAAAATTTATTTTAGTTTTGAATTTAATACAGTTCAGTTTTAAAAACCGAATGAACAAATAGTATAAAAGTTTAACTGTGATATTTGGGATGAACATTATTTAGCACCTAAAAAGCAATTTAAATATTGATGAAAATAATTAGCAGTGATTAATGTTGCGTATTTTATTAGGTTTTGTCCACAACTTCATGCCAATTCAAGTGGTAGCAATGTTCATCATTATATTTTTCCTTGAAGTACTTGGAAATTAAGATTGAAGAAACATCATGTGTAGTTTTGTTTAGCTATTTTGTAATATGAAGAATTTTTCCTCACCACACTACTTTTTACTCACTACAAACAACCACCTTGATAAAATTTGAACTGAAAGAAATGGAACTTTTGAAAGAAATTTGTCTGTAAATCTTCCCATATTCTTCTTGTTATTAACTTGTAGGCCAAGAACACACACGAAATTTAACTAGTAAAGATCTTTGAATGCGTTACTAGTGTTAAATAAAAGCCAATAAAGCTAAACTCTAACAGAAGATGGCAAATTGTGTCCAGCAAAAATGACTTGACAACACTGCTATGTTAATTCTGACTGGTGAATATATTTGAAAGCAAGATTCTCTAAAATATGTTTAGCTTTTAATCTCTTGAAAAAAAGTAATTGGTGCTCTTAAGAAAGAAATTGATACTGAAGATTCATTTATACATATCAAACAGGAAGCTTTGATTAATTTTAGACAAAATGCTGCCTATCAGATAAACCATTTTTTTTTACTTTGGTTAGAAGCAGATGCAAAACGGATACTTGTCCACACGAGGAAATATAAGAACGGAAATCCAGCTCCCTCAGTGTAATTTGACTCCATGAAAATGGCTATGTACAGCCTTCAAACCTTTGGTTTTTTCTCAAAATCTTATATATGCAATTCGGTTGATTTAGTTGAAAAACTTAAAAACGTAAATATTTCAGAAAATACAATTATCAGTAGCTTTGACATTGTGTCTATGTATACAAATATTAATGTGGCAGAATCCGAGAAATTATTAGAAAATAAAATAAATGAAAATTATGACTTAATAGAAGTTTCAGCAACAGGATTAGATCAGGATCTACCAACAAATAAATGGCTTACTCATAGGTGCGCCTCTCTCCGGGTTACTGGCGAATATTTATGTAGAGCATATTGAAAATTGGGCATAAAATTCATATTTTTTTAAACATATCTTTTAGGGACGTTACATGGATGCCGTAATTTCACTTTGGAACTATGGGGAAAATGAACTTATGGGTTTTTTAGATCCCCTTAATATATATGATAGGAATTTACAGTTTGCTTTAGAAATTGAAATTGCAAATAAAATCTCATTCCTAGATATTCTAATTATTCGAAACTTAGATGAACTCAATTTCACTATTTACAGAAAACCAACAAAAAACAATATATATTTACATTTTGAATCAACCCTACCCCCCCCCCCGCACAAGTTAAAAAAGGTGTCGTAATAACTCTTGTCGATCGTGCCTTAAACATTTGTTCTGATTCCTACATCACAGCTGAACTAGACTTTATCAGGGATATACTTTTTGGAAATGAGTATCCTCTTTTATTTATTAATAATACAATTAACCGTAGAGTGAAAAGACATTCCCATAAAATCAACGATAATTTACCATGTGAGAATCCCGATAAGCCCCAAAACATAATTTACCTCCCATATATCCCAAAAATCACTAGAAATCTTAAAAAAGTATGCACACAAAATAATCTGTATGTTGTACTTACCAATAATTTGAAAATCATAGATCTCCTAAATTCTGGTAAAGATAAGACTCCAGTTACTCGCCAAAGAGGTGTCTATCAAATACCATGCGACTGTGGCAAATTCTATGTAGGGAGAACCCACCAGAATTTCGAGAAACGCCTACAACAACATAAAGATGATATCACCAAAGCTCTGAATTCTAATATTACTTCTGTTTCTTTTGATTCTGCTTTAAGCAGCTATGTTTTCGAAAATCCTAGCCACAAAATACTTTTTGAAGAATCCGCCATTATTAGCAATGATCTAGGCATAAAGCAAGTAGTTCGAGAAGCAATTGAAATCAGACTTAAGATTAATACTAATATTTCCTTAAATAGGGATTTAGGAGAATATTCACTGAATTCTCTATACACAAATTCAATTAAAAAAACCTTACGAAATATTATAAAAAACTATAGATATTAACACAGAACCTGTCACAAACAGACCTATAAGATCAGCAGCGAAAAAAGCTAGGCTGGCATTAAAAACGAGTTTTTAAATCATTTTGTTTCTTTTCAATGAATTGCCTCGTTTCATAACAATTTATTTATCAGTCCTGGTTGAACTTCGATGAGGTAAGGATGCTGGGACTGTTTTGAGAAACTGTTCATTTTAGTTTTATTGATTTTATCCTCCTGTTAGTTGTTTTTTCTTATTTGTATTGCTGAGGACGGCCCTTGGACATAGGGCCGAAATATTCATTCTAATTTGTTTCCCACTGTCTTAAGGAATTCCCTATTGTTCTTCTTGCTTTTGGTGTTTGTGATTTTTTGGCTGGAGGGGGGGGGGGTTGAAAAGAGGGGGATATGTTGGGAGAACTTTCCTTGGAGGAATTTATCATGGGGGAAGACAATTTCCATGAAGGGAGCGCAGGATTTTCTAGAATTATTTAAAAAAAATAATGAAAAAATAAATATGAAACATTTTTTTCAACTGAGAGTAAGGAGCAGAATTAAAACTTAAAACGAACAGAAATTATTACACATATGATGGGCTCATCTCCTCCTAATACCTCGCTCTTTACGCTAAAGTATTTTTAGTAATTTCAACTATTTATTCTACGGCTTTTATGATTCAGGGGTCATTCTTAAGAAATTGGGAAAAAATTTAAGCTTTAGTGTAAAGAGTAAGGTACTCACGAGAAAGTGAACTCCCTCATATAGGTAATAAAAACATGAGAATACAGAAGCTCGTTACGTAAGCTAATTTATAAGTTACGTATATCTTTTACTAATAAAAACATTCGTGAAAAATTAAAAGTTCTAGTTGCCTTTTTAAGTAACCAAAAAATTTAGGGGGCAACAAGGCCTCCTCCTCCCTCCTTTTTTCTCAAAATCATTCGATCAAAACTATGAGATAGCCATTTAGACAAAAAATAAATATCCAAATTTCCTTTTAATTATTCATCTGCGGAGAGCCAAAATCAAAACATGCATTGCTTCAAAAACGTTCAGAAATTAAATAAAAAAAACAAGTTTTTTTAACGGAAAGTAAGGAGCGACATTAAAACTTAAAACGAATAGAAATTACTTGGTATGTGAAAGGGGCTGCTTCCTCGTCAACGCCCGGTCTTTACGCTAAAGTTTTTTACTGTTTTAAAAAGTAGAGTTAAGAGAAAGAGTCAAACTTTAACGTAAAGAGCAGGGCGTTGATGAGGAAGCAGCCCCTTTCACATACGAAATAATTTCTGTTCATTTTAAGTTTTAAGGTCGCTCCTTACTTTCCGTTAAAAAAAACTTGTTTTTTTAAAATTTAATGTTCAAACAAGAACGCAATCAGTAAGGGCTATTCCTCAGCGTTCAAAAAACAACAGCTACAAAAAAATTGTATTATAAAGCTATCCGTAACTTTTCAGGATTAAAACACAACAGGTGACACTAATTATTACGAAACTATCTCAATGTTTTACGTTATCGTTTGTACCCGTTGTGTAAACACTTAATTCTGTCAGATTTAAATATATCAAATAGAATGTGCACCAATTTGCGCAAATTTCTAGCCCAAAGTGAACAGATTCTTACTTATCCTCTCCCGTGATAGACATCAAGTTCACTGGAAACAAATAAATGGGTACACCAACTAGCAAAAGTTCCAAACCCCTCATCGCTGAAAATGATTGTAGCCCAACAGCCGATTATTACTTACAAGTCCCCTATATGTCTTACCACTGGAACCAAATTGGTTTAAGCATCAAATATACCGGAAACAAATAATAAGTACACCAACTAGCAAAATTGGCAAACCCCTCATTGCTGAAGATGATTATGAGCTAACAGCCGTTTCTCACCCAATGTGAACCGATTCTTACTTATAAGTTCCTTTCCCGTGGTAGGCATCAAGTTCACCGGAAACAAATAAATGGGTACACCAACTAGCATAGTTGCAAACCCCTCATCGCTGAAGTTTACTGTAGCCTAAAAGACGATTATTACTTACAAGTCCCCTACATGTCTTACCACTGGAACCAAATTGGTCTTACCATCAAATACACTGGAAACAAATATTAGATACACCAACTAGCAAAAGTTGCTAGCCCCTCATTGCCGAAGGTGATTATTACCTTACAGCCGACTGTTGCTTATAAGTCCTCTATATGTCTCACAATTTGTATCGGCCTGGATTTCGTTTCAGTGTGCACCTTACTACTGAAGTTGTCAACCCCTTGAAACTTTCAAACTGGTATACCTTATAAAAAAAATTTTGTACCAAAAAATGGATGTCATATATTTTGATCAGCTGATCAAGAGCTATCGATTACCGTCGAAAAAAAAATTCTATCTGTCTTAGTTCAAAAGTTGATTTTTCTTTTTGCCGTAGGCCAACTTCCTAACGTCACCACTTAGAAAGGAGCCTAGGATAAGCTCCAATTTCTTCAGCAATGAAAGAACTTTAAAGTTTATTAGGCACATCTGATACCATTTCTCTACCGCAATCCCAAGTCTGAAAAACCGAATGATAAACTCAGCTGAAATCACGAACAGAAATGGGTAGAAACAATAGATGGCAGCACTTTCGAACCCGTGGGAAAATGCTACATTTTTGCTTCTGTAAATTTTTCTATTTATCACTCAACGACGATATATTGGCTGTGGGGCCGGGTAACTGCCGCATATACTTATAGATTTTAGTCCATCTTCAATTTGAAAGTAGTGCCTGCCTGCTTGCCTGCTAGAACGGAGCTTTCCACTCGAAAGCAGAAACATGGTTTGATGAAACGAAAGCTTGGCTGCACAACTTCAGATACTCCTCTCTGACATAGGCTATATAACCTCCACTTCATTTCGCACACCATAGGCTCTGGCTCGTGGACAAAAACCATCCTTTTTGGCTTCAGGCAAGAGTTCTGCGGAGCTTGCCAAAATGTAATGTCATATTCATCAATCCGGCATGAGGTCCACACTTTGCGTAAAAACCGCATAGGTTAGACCATTACCAGTTTCCAGGAATAAGCTGAGATCGGCGGCATAGGAAAAAAAACAAAAAAAAACGGGACAAAACCAAAGTGTTGCTCTCGCAACATAATGAGGCTTTTGATTTTTTAGTTCCAGAAGAAAAATAACTCCCTAGTAAAAAAAAAATCAATAAATTCAAAGCTTGTTCAGAAATAAAAATAAAACCATTAAAGTTGATGTTGACAATAATATTAAACTACAAAAATATATTTTCAGGGATTCTGAAAAAAGGTTTGAAACCCTGGTGTGTCTATTTTTCCTTTTTTTTTCCAGCGCCATCAGGCCATTGGTATATTGCAGGAGCGTCAAAATATGTAACCATAGGGTTTTGAATCCCCACCCCATCAAGACATGGATGAATCAGTCACTGGTTTTACGTTTCCCAAATACCCGTTATTTAGGGGAGGGCACAGTTTCCCTGGATTTGGAAAAGTATCTTGCTTTGGCCTTGTTTTCCCCATAATTATATCATTTGAGTGATAAGCTCTTATAAAACAACGAATTTCAAGAAGTCAAAACAGCGGAAGCATACTTTCTTCTGAGAAGCTCAAAATTCTTTATAAAGTTGTAGCGAAAAAAAATGTAATAATAACTAGACCTACGTTGCCTGAGCAACGTGAAGTGTTGCGGCAACCTTTGTCTGGCTTCGCCGGCTAAAGTGTTGCGAGAGCAACACTTTGGTTTCGTTTCTCCATTATCGATCACTAATCACATGATCAAAGGCTATTCCTCAGCGTTGAAAAAACAACAACAAAATAGTATCGAAAGAAGGGACTAAATTGACTTTGCAGCCATTTGAACTTTATCTTTTCAATCGTAGACATCGTGACGGATGAAAACTTGGAACAATATCTTATATAATCTAGTTGATATTATAAAGCTATCCGTAACTTTTCAGGATCAAAATACCATAGATGACACTCTATTAATTATTACGAAACTGCCTCGTTGTTTTACTTTATCGCTTGTACCCGTTGCGTACTTAATTCTAGGTTACAGTGAGTATGGGTAGGCTACACCAACTAGCAAAAGTTACAAACCCCTCTTCACTAAAGATGATTGTAGCCTAACAGACGATTATTACTCCCCTACATGTCTTACCACTGGAACCAACTCGGTCTTACCATCAAATACACTGGAAACAAATAATAGGTACACCAAATAGCAAAACTTGCAAACCCCTCATTGCCGAAGATGATTATGAGCTAACAGCCGACCTTTCCTTACTAGTCCCCTACATGTCTTCCACTTGGTATCGGCTTATTTTTGGTTTCAGTGTGTACCCTACTACTGAAGTTGTCAACCCCTTGAAACTTTCAAACTATCTCATGAAGGAATTTTTGTACCAAAAAATGGATGACATATACTTTGATCAGCTCATCAAGAGCTATCGATTGCGGTCGAAATAAGAATTCCACCTGTCTTAGTTCAAAAGTTGATTTTTTTTTTTGCCGTAGGCCAACTTTCTAACGTCACCACTTAGAAAGGAGCAAAGGATAAGCTCCAATTTCTTTAGTAATGATATTACTTTTAAAGTTTAAGAGGTACATCTGATAACATTTCTCTACCTCAATCCCAAGTCCGAAAAAACAAATGATAAATCCAGCCAAAATCACGGCAGCACTTTCGGACCCGTGGGAAAATGCCGCTTTTTTGCTGCTGTAAATTTTTCTACTTATCACTCAAAGAAGATATATTGGCTGTGGGGCTGGGTAGCTGCCGCATATATTTAACACTTATAGATTTTAGTCCATCTTCAACTTGAAAGTGATGCCTGCCTGCTTGCCTGCTAGAACAGAGCTTTCCACTCGAAAGCAGAAACATGGTTTGATGAAACGAAAGCTTGGCTGCACAACTTCAGATACTCCTCTCTGACATAGGCTACATAACTCCACTTCACTTCGCACACCATAGGCTCTGGCTCGTGGACAAGTAAAAACCATCCTTTTTGGCCCCAGGCAAGAGTTCTGCGGAGCTTTCCAAAATGTAATGCAATATTCATCAATCCGGCCTGAGATACACACTTTCCGTAAAAACCGCACAGGTTAGACCCTTATTAGTTTCCAGGAATAATCCGACATCGGAAAAAGCAGCGGCATAGGAAAAAAAAACCGGGGCAAAACCAAAGTTTTGCTCTTGCAACACAATGAGACAAATTTCTCCAGGCTATATTATTTATAGGTTACTACCTGTTGATGTGGCGCTTCGCGCCACACCTCTGTTTAAAGGAGCCTCAATTTGTCCTTTGGCTTTTTACAAGCATCATTTCTCTTGACATCGATTTCCCTCTTTAAAAGAGCCTCAACGCCATCCCTGATCTTCTCACGAGCATCATTTCTCTTGAAATTGATTTTCTTTCCTCCAAAGGAGTCTCAATTTATTCCTTAGCTTTTTACACGCATTATTTCTCTTTACATAGATCTCCCTCTCTCTAAAAGGAACCTCAATTACGTCCTTAAACTTTTCAAAAGCATAATTTCTCAAAACATTGATGTCCCTCTCTTAAAAAGGAGCATCAATTTCACCCCTTAGCTTTTTAAAAGGATACTATCTCTTGACATCTATTTCCCTCTCTCTAAAGGTGCTTCAATCTCATTCCTTCATCTTTTCTCTTGACATCGATTTCTCTCTCTTTAAAGGAGCTTCAACTTAACCACTAAGCTTTTTACAGGCATCTTTCTCTTAGCATAAATTTCTCTCGCTTAGAAGGAGCCTAAGTGTAGTTCCCTAACTTATAACAAATAAATTTTCTCTTGAAATCGATTTCGCTCTCTTTAAATGACCCTGAATTTTGTCCTTTAGCTTTTCACAAGCACCATTTCTATTTCACGTGGTTAAAAGTGCAAACGTCTACAGACTTTAGTCTGTTTTACAGACTTGTAGACTAAAGTTTACAGACTTTAAAAGGTATGCGTAGGTTCAGTGCAAACACACCGCCGTGACATTAGCACTTTATCAGAGCACTTGGAACACTTTTTAACAGCACTAACAGTTAACTAACTTTTTTAACAGCACTTAGAACAGTGTATCTGTGTCAGGAGCTTGAATCGGTTCAGAAGCGTGCGGTATCGATCATCTTGGGCCGCCGTGACATCCCCTACGAAAAGGCTCTGGAAGTGCTAGGACTGCCGTCACTCCAAAACTGGTACGAAACTCTGATAGTAAGTTTTGGAAAGTTCTTGCTTTCTAAATCTCAGCACCGTGACATTCTACCTGAACATCCTCTACCATCAAGAACAAGATAAGTTAGTTACCGTTTAAGCAAGAACAAACCGATATGGTAATTCTTTAGTCCCGGTTTTCGTCGATATATGTACAATAGGAGTTAATGTTTATAGTTTGATTTATATTTACGAGTTTAGTTTTTTGAATTGGTTATAAAGAAACGCAAATCGGTGATAGCTGCCAAGTTTTTGCTATTAAACCTTTCTACTACTGCTACTTCTACTACTACTACCTCTTTTTAAAGGAGCCTCAATTTCATATCTTATCTTTTTAGAAGTATCTTTCCCTTGACCTCGATTTCCCTCACTTTAAATGACCCTGGATTTGATCCTTTAGCTTTTCGCAAGCATCATTTCTGTAGAAATCGATTTACCTCTCTTTAAAGGTGCCTTAATTTCATATCTTAGCTTTGAGGAGTATCCTTTCTCTTTACTTCGATTTCCCTATCTTTAAAGGAGCCTCGATTTCATTCCAAAGCTTTTTACAAGTATAATTTCTGTTGACAAGGATTTCTTTCTTTCTAAAAAGAAACGTCAATTTCATCCTTTCGGTTTTTGCAATCATCTTTTCTCTCGACATCGATTTCCCAATCCTTAAAGAAGCCTTAATTTCACCCCTTCAACTTTTCTTTCAAAACTGATTTTCTTCTCTTTAACGGAGCCTCAATTTCATCTCTTTGTTTTTACAATCATCGATTCTCAATTACATCTCTTCACCTTTTCTCTTGACATCGATTTCTCTCTATATAAAAGAACCTCAATTTCAGCCTATTGCTTATTAAAAGTATCATTTCTCTCGACATCGATTTTCCTGTCTTCAAAGAAGCCTAAATATGATCCTTCAGCTTTTTACAAGCAACATTAACTTGACATTGATTTCCTTCTCTTTAAAGAAGCTTCAGTTTCATCCCTTAGCTTTTTACAAGAATATTTTATCTAGATACAAATTTCCCTCTCTTTAACGGAGCCTCAATTTTATGCTTTAGATTTTTACAAGGATTTACTCTTGACATCAATTTCCCTCTGTTTAGAGAATCCTGAGAAACCTCTCTGTTTAAAAACAGGTAAATTACCTGTTTCATGTTTAGATTTTCTCTTGACATAATTTCTCTTGACATCAATTTCCACCTCTTTGAAGAAGCTTTAATTTCATATCTTCAATTTTTCTCTTGACATTGATTTCCCTGTCCTAAAAGGAGCCTCAATATAATCATCCTGATCTTTAATTAAATAAAAAAAACAAGTTGCTTCAACTGAAAGTAAGGAGCAACATTAAAACTTAAAACGAATAGAAATTATTACGTATATGAGGGGGTTCGTACCATCGTCAATACCTCGCTCTTTACGCTAAACTATTTTTAGTAATTTCAAAAGAGCTATTTATTCTATTTAAATGGCCTTTGTGGTTCAGAGATCATTTTTAAAGAACTGAAATCAAATTCGAACTTTAATGTAAAGAGGGAGGTATTGACGAGGGGGCGACCCCCCTCATATATGTAATAAAAAATACGAATAAAGGAGTTCGTTATGTAAGTTAATTTGTAAGTTACATATATTTATTATTAATACAAACGTTCGTAAATAAAATTAATAGTTCTAGTGGCCTTTTTAAGTAACCAAAAACCTAGAGGGCAGCTAGGCCCTCTCCCCGCCCGTTTATTCTCAAAATCTTTATATCAAAACTTTGAGAAATTCATTTAGCCAAAAAAAGTAAAATTAATATGCAAATTTTGTTCGAGCTACAATCAAAACCTGCATTAATTCAAAACATTCAGAAATTAAATAAAACAAACAAGCTTTTTTTTAACTAAAAGTAAGGAACGTCATTAAAACTTAAAACGAACAGTAATTGTTCCGTATATGAAATGGGCTGTCCTTTCCCCAATACCCCACTCTTTACGCTAAAGTTTTTTATTGTTTTAGAAAGTAGAGTTGTGAGAAAGAGTCAAACTTTAGCGCAACGAGGAGGGAGTTTTAAGAGAAGGACACCGATGTCAAAAGAAAAGATTCTGATGGTGGGGGATGGGTCAGCAGTTATGTGAAGGGATCTCTCCATGGAGGAATTTATCACGGGGAAGAGAATTTCCATAAAGGGGGCGCTTGATTTTCCAGCATTATTTACAAAACAATGAGAAATTAAATAAAGACAAGTTTTTTCAACTGAAAGTAAGGAGCAACATTAAAACTTAACACGAACAGAAATTATTACATATATGAGGGGTTCGTCCCTCCTCAATTCTTCGCTCTTTACGCTAAAGTATTTTTAGTAATTTCAAAAGAGATATTTATTCTAATTAAACGGCCTTTGTTATTCAGGGGTGATTCTTAAAGCATTGGAACAAAATTCAAACTTTAATGTAAAGAATGAGGTATCGACGAGGGGGCGAACCCCCTCATATACGATATAAAGATATACAAATATAGAAGTTCGTTACGTAAGTTGATTTGTAAGTTACGCATATTGATTACAAATAAAATTACAAGTTCTAGCGGCCTTCTTAAGTAGCCAAACAAAACAACTGGAGGACAACTAGCCCCCCTCCCCTTTTTTCTCAAAATCGTCCGATCAAAACTTTGGGAGAAAGTCATTTAGTCAAAAAATAAAATTAATATGCATATTTCGTTTTATTTATTCATGTACGGTAAACCAAAATCAAAACCTACATTAATTCAAAAACGTTTAGAAATCAAACGAAAAAGCAAGTTTTTTCAACTAAAAGTAAGGAGCAACATTCTTAAGTTTTTACAAGCATCTTTTCTCTAGACAATGGCTTCTTTCTCTTTAAAGACGCCTTCTTTTGACATCAATTTCCACGTCTTTAAAGAATCTTGAATTTCATTTCTTCAACTACTCTTGATATCGATTTCTATCTCCTTAAAGGAGCCTCAATATCATCTCTTAGTTTTAAACAAGGATCGTTTATCTTGACAATTATTTTCCACTCTTTAAACGAGCCTCAATTTAATCCAATAGCTTTATATAAAAACATACCTCTTGACATCAATTTCTCTGTCCTTAAAGGAGCTCAATCTCATCCATTAGCTTTAAACAATCATCATTTCCCCTTAGCTTTTTACAGGCTGTTGACTTTCTGTTTTACTTCTGTTTTACTTTATTTTTCTGTTGAAATCGATTTCCTTCTCTTCAAAGGAGCCTCAATTTCGTCTATTGGATTTTTAGAAGCATCTTTCCTCTTGACATAAATTTCCCTCTCTGTAAATGAGCCCTTAAGTCATGAAGCCTTACCTTTTTACAGGCATCTTTTATCTTGAAACCGATTTCCCTCTCTTTAAAGGAGCTTCAATTCCATCCCTTAGCTTTTTACAAGCAACATATCTCTTGACATCTATCTCCCTCTCTTTATAGGAGCCTCAATTTCGTCTCTTAGCTTTTACTGACAATGCTCCTTAAGCATCATTAATTATTGAATAAATACAATCATTGGAAATTGTCAAATAATACTCTTGGAAATCAAACTTCAAACTGTTTATTGATTTTATCCCTTCTCCAGGGCCAATAATTTTTTTTAGGGGGGGGGGGCTACAAAAAATATAAAAAAATCAATAATGTGTTAATAAGCACGCTAATAGTTTTTACGAGTTGGACCAGCATTTCTGGAAGGGGGCCCGAAACCCCTAACCCCTCCCATGAATACGGTCTTGTCTCTTGTCCCTCTTGCCTGGAAGAGGACATCTGTCCATAACATACACCAATGGAAATAATCACTTAGGCTTGTTGATTTGTTCCCAATATTCATCTGCCTTTCTCTTCTTTTCATTGGGACTGAAGTTCACATCGTTATGAATGATTGCTGATACAGAAAAACAAATTATTGCTACTAGAATGCCTAGGATAGACCCAAACAAAATAAGCCGAAGAATATATTCGAATTCAGGTGGATTTCTGGAGGAACAAACCTCATCCCAGTAGCTATGGCCACCACAACAACAGAAAGCATGCTAGAATGGTAAAAGATGATTGTGGCTGGAGAGTTGTAAAATGGTTCAAAAAATATGGCTCTGTACATAGCATTTATTAAAGCTATTGGAACATAAAAAGTGAAAAGGATAGGGTAACATAAGTTATAACATAAGTAACATAAGTTTCTCAAAGAGTAGCTTGTCTTAAAACCGTGATTCTGACCCGTTTTTTCCAGTTTAGTTTCATTTTTTTGGTCTCGTTTTTTCAGTTCTTTGTTCCCAGAAATCACCTTAATTTGCTTGAATTGATCCCAGAAATCAGCCCAAGTCCTGTCTAAAAGTATACCATTTATTACGTGAACAACAGCGAAATATACAAGTATTACAATTACAGTCTCTGGCTTATGTAAATAATATCTAAGTACATATACATTTCTATGTATATTATGTTTATACATATGTGGAAGTAATGCATATATAACAAATAAAATAGATAACATTTTAATTTTATGAGCAAAGAAATGCTCTAGGAACTTCAATAAGTACATTTTAATATCTATTGTTGGATCTTTAATTCCTAGCCATACACGCATTGCCAAGGAATAACCATTTGCTGTTAGAGAAGACATGCAAGTTCCAGAAATTAACACAACTATAAATTTAACTTCCTCCCGTTTTTTCTCATTTTTCAGTGAATTTTTAAGATCATCCACCTACTTTTCGACATCTGCCGGCATTAGATTGCTTTTCTTCTATTCTATATGTGCCAGTCTTAAAATATTCCTTTCAGTTGTCTTAGTGGTAAATAAAACCGTGAGATCAATCACACCAAGAATAATACCCGAAAAAACTAAGTTGTTCTGTAGTCTATTATACTCTGTGTCATTCCTGGCGTATTCAATTTCTTCTAATTCTGTTGGTTTTCTATCATCTCTACTATTGGATCTAAGCTTCATTGTTAAGAGCATGAATAACTGTTCGATCTTTTGTACTAAGACGGGGGATATTAGTCCGGAAATCAAAACCAAAGTCTTAAAAGGACGTGGCATCACCGTTACTGGGGAAGATAAATTTTTATATCTGTTATGTGTAAGTAAGTCGAAAAATGTCCAAAATCCCCTCAAGCAAAATGACGTTGTATTTCGCAGTCGGGAGCTGCCAATATATTCAGTTGCCTTATGGCAAGTGTAGCATAAGCTCTCCAAACCATAAAAAGTTAAAAAAACAAATCCCGATGTGGAGACACGATAATCCTGCAATCTCAAAACCTCCACAGGGAGATTTTGAGATTTTGAGGAGATTTTGAGGAGATTTGAGATTTTGAGGAGAGAAACCAAAGTCTTAAAAGGACGTGGCATCACCGTTACTGGGGAAGATAAATTTTTATATCTGTTATGTGTAAGTAAGTCGAAAAATGTCCAAAATCCCCTCAAGCAAAATGACGTTGTATTTCGCAGTCGGGAGCTGCCAATATATTCAGTTGCCTTATGGCAAGTGTAGCATAAGCTCTCCAAACCATAAAAAGTTAAAAAAACAAATCCCGATGTGGAGACACGATAATCCTGCAATCTCAAAACCTCCACAGGGAGATTTTGAGATTTTGAGGAGATTTGAGATTTTGAGGAGAGAAACCAAAGTCTTAAAAGGACGTGGCATCACCGTTACTGGGGAAGATAAATTTTTATATCTGTTATGTGTAAGTAAGTCGAAAATTGTCCAAAATCCCCTCAAGCAAAATGACGTTGTATTTCGCAGTCGGGAGCTGCCAATATATTCAGTTGCCTTATGGCAAGTGTAGCATAAGCTCTCCAAACCATAAAAAGTTAAAAAAACAAATCCCGATGTGGAGACACGATAATCCTGCAATCTCAAAACCTCCACAGGGAGATTTTGAGATTTTGAGGAGATTTGAGATTTTGAGGAGAGAAACCAAAGTCTTAAAAGGACGTGGCATCACCGTTACTGGGGAAGATAAATTTTTATATCTGTTATGTGTAAGTAAGTCGAAAATTGTCCAAAATCCCCTCAAGCAAAATGACGTTGTATTTCGCAGTCGGGAGCTGCCAATATATTCAGTTGCCTTATGGCAAGTGTAGCATAAGCTCTCCAAACCATAAAAAGTTAAAAAAACAAATCCCGATGTGGAGACACGATAATCCTGCAATCTCAAAACCTCCACAGGGAGATTTTGAGATTTTGAGGAGATTTGAGATTTTGAGGAGAGAAACCAAAGTCTTAAAAGGACGTGGCATCACCGTTACTGGGGAAGATAAATTTTTATATCTGTTATGTGTAAGTAAGTCGAAAAATCTCCAAAATCCCCTCAAGCAAAATGACGTTGTATTTCGCAGTCGGGAGCTCCCAATATATTCAGTTGCCTTATGGCAAGTGTAGCATAAGCTCTCCAAACCATAAAAAGTTAAAAAACAAATCCCGATGTGGAGACACGATAATCCTGCAATCTCAAAACCTCCACAGGGAGATTTTGAGATTTTGAGAAGATTTGAGATTTTGAGGAGAGAAACCAAAGTCTTAAAAGGACGTGGCATCACCGTTACTGGGGAAGATAAATTTTTATATCTGTTATGTGTAAGTAAATCGAAAAATCTCCAAAATCCCCTCAAGCAAAATGACGTTGTATTTCGCAGTCGGGAGCTGCCAATATATTCAGTTGCCTTATGGCAAGTGTAGCATAAGCTCTCCAAACCATAAAAAATTAAAAAAGAAATCCCAATGTGGAGACACGATAATCCTGAAATCTCAAAACCTCCACAGGGAGATTCATCATTGTTAGGCAACACAAATTCTTCTAAGGTGCCGTACAACAGAATTAATTGGTACACAGTAAATATGATGCCAAAAATTGAGGTAATTATCTTCCAATAATCACTTTTGCACCATTGAATGATTTTTTCCGTGCATCTAGGGCGTTTTTCCGGTCGGCCCAAGTTTTCCTGAGAATCGTTTGGTGACTGGTCCTTGTGACTGGGAAGAACCTCCACTAGAGCCTTAGAATATTCAGAACATTCTTCACTGAATATTCTGCAATAGGATGTCATCCACAACAAAGACACAAGTGATATAATAATCATAATAGAAATTCCAGTCAACATAATACTCAATTTCTTTAGACATATAAGAATAATTGATGCAATACAAATGACAAAAATCAAAACTGCTAAGAATATTTGGCAGAAAAATGTCCATTTCGCTGGTGGTAAGCCAATGTTGTTTTTGGGGGTAAGCCAAATAGTAATGGCTGATACAACACTTTCTATTGCAAGCAAAGCTAAATATGACAGAATCAACAGCTTGCTTGGTATATGACTTAGCTCAGTTTGGCGAAGTCTCAAACTTATCAAATTATAATAGAGGTCAAAAGCGAGAGGTGTTAAGTAAAAGCCGGCTAGTACGCTAGTTGCCGCCGTAACATGTAAAAAAAACACCTTTATCTTGAAAAAATTAACTTTCATGAGTAGTTATTTATATTAGCGCTTTTGTCTAATAATATATTTTCAACATTTAAGTTGCTACCCACAAAATCACGCGTCGAGTATTAGAACCTAACAAAAAACAAAAGTAATTTTAAAATTTTCAGGTCTTTTTCCACTTTGAGTCAAAAATTTAAAATTACTCCTCAGACATCATAAGCATTTTTGCTCTTTACATAATAACCTTAGCGATTTAGAACTGAAAACCAAGATAAAAAAAAAGAATTTACTTTCTACGGAAATATAGCACAAGAGATAAACACTTTAGAAGTTGAGCCAAAAAGTTTGTTCCAGGACAAAATTTATAACTTTGAAGTGAGAGATGAAATAAAACTTTTGTTCACTAAATCGAAAAAAAACGAATTTTAAAATTTCAGGAGTTTTTCTAGTTTGACTTAAAATTCAACATTATCGCCTGGACACCATAAATACTGTTGCAGTTTGCACATTAACATTAGCCATTCTATACTGATACAATTATAACTAACATTATACTACTACATTTATTTTTACGCCATATATGATTACAACCTATGATTATAACGTCATTCATAAATCTTGTATATAAAAATAGTTTTTTGTAAAAAACTGATTCTATTTCAAAAATTACTTTTTTTTATAAATTACGCGATTTTTAAATATAATGAAAGGAGAAATCACCAATGCAACAGCACAAACACATTAAAAAAAAAAAAAAAAAAAAAAAAAAAAAAAAAAAAAAAAAAAAAAAAAAAAAAAAAAAAAAAAAAAAAAAAGGAAGACAGAAAGAGAAAGGAAGACTGTTTTCCTACATTAGTGAGTGATTAATATAGATCAGCACTTGAATGAGGCCTTAACCCTACTCATCCATACAATCAAATAGGTCAAACAGCATAATATAGATCAGCACTTGAATGAGGCCTTAACCCTACTCATCCATACAATCAAATAGGTCAAACAGCATAGCCATACAGAATCAACCATATTAATTTTCTTTAAAATAAGCCATTAAACAGCTGTCTATGATGTTCTAGTGCCCCGCAAGCAGCGGAAGAAAAAAAAAAGAAGAAAATGATGCCATCAAACCGGGATACTCGAAGAGAAATTAAAGACCGGGACACCGGGACACAAATGACGACCGGGACAGAGGGAATATAAATGACGACCGGGACACTCAAAGAGAAATTACAGACTGGGATACCGGGACACAAATGACGACCGGGACACAGGGAATATAAATGACGACCAGGACACAGGGACACAACTACAACGGGGACGCCGGGGATACAGGGGGATAAATAAATGACGACGGGAACACAGGGAATGTTCGATTGGTAATCACCATCAACAAAGCTCAAGGGCAATCGTTAGAAAAATGCGGTATAGATCTGAATACGAATTGTTTTCCCATGGACAATTATTATTTTGCATGTTCAAGAGTTGGTAAACCTGACAATCTATTTATATGGACAGACAATAGGACAGCAAAGAATGTTGTATATTCGCAAGTTTTACGTAGTTAAAAATATATATCTATCTATATTCACAGATGGGGCACAGGGACACAACTACAATGGCGCGTAACTAATATGGCGCGTAACGACTTACGCGCGCGGGGGGGGGGGGGCGCGAAGCTCCAGATTTGGTGGACGTGGTACTCGCCAGGCTTGCCCCTTAAATTACGGGGACAAGGTAGTCAGCCTTCAACGCTTCCCTCACTTCTCTCGTAAGGAAGCCCCAGAAGAATGGTGGTTCTATACATGTGTTTCCAGTTTTAAATTTTCATTGCCTCTGAAATAGCAACGGAAAGTAGAGAAATTGATAAGCTATGGAAGGTGCGTCCACTCCTTGACACTATAAGGGAGGTATGTTTAGAACTTCCACGACCAAAATTCCACGTCGTAAAGCAGAATATCGTAGTTCAAGCAACTTTTCATACTTTTCAGGCCAATGGATTCACTTACCAAACTTTAATAGAGTTCAAACCCAAGGGATGTTAAGTAAAAGCCGTGCACTAGTTACCGCCATAACATGTAAAAAAAACATTTTTTTTTAAATTACTTTCATTATTAGTTATTTACATAAGCCTGTTTGTATTGTATTAGATTAACGACGCTTCTTGACTACTAACGTCCCTACGTCAGCCTTGCAGTGACGATTCGATGCAGGACGCAAATGCATTCAGTTGCAGGACGATTCGATCTCTGGGTCCTGTATTACCAAGCTAGGGTCAAACCCACTGCGCCACCGCAGGACCATAGGCCTGTTTTTCGAATATCTTTCCAACATTTAAATTTCAACCCATAAAATTACGCGTCGATTAGTTGGAACCTAACAAAAAACTAAACTGATTTTTAAATCTTCAGGTGTTTTCTAGTTTGAATTAAAAGACAAAAATTATTGCTCAGACACCATAAATGTTTTTGCAGTTTACCTAATAACCTTAGCGATTCAAAACTGAAAACTATAATTTCAGAAGTTATTTCTTATTTCCATAAGTATTTTTGCAATTCGCATAATAATATTAGCGATTTTATACAGATTTAATTATAGCAAACATTATATTATTGTATTTACCTTTGCGCAATATATGGTTACAACCTAAGGATATGACGCATTCATCAATCTTGTACATGAAAATACAGTTTTCCGTAAAAAATTGATCCTATTTAAAAAATTATTTTTGTACATTACAAGAGGATTTTACTTACATCAATTTCCTTTAAAATGAGCCATTAAACAGCTCTCTATGATGTTCCAGTACCACGCAAGCTGCAGAAAAAGGAAGAAGATGCCCTTGAGGCAGAATGTCGTAGTTCAAGCAACTTTTCATATTTTTCAAGCCAATGGATTTAATTACCAAATAAAAATGGAGGTCAAAAGCAAGAGGTATAAGTAAAAGCCGGCTAGTACGCTAGTTGCCGCCACAACAACAAAAAAAACCTTTATTTCGAAAAAATTACTTTCATGAGCAGTTATTTATATTAGCCCTTTTGTCTAATATCTTTTCAACATTTAAGTTTCTACCCACAAAATCACGCGTCGAGTAGTTAGAACTTAACAATAAAACAAACAAATTTTAAATTTTCAGGTTTTTTTTTAGTTTGAATTTAAAAAATTAAAATTATTGCAGACACCATATATAGTTCTGTAGTTTAAATAATTAACTTAGGGATTCTGAAATGAAAACTAAAATTAGAATTTATTTTCTATGGAAATAGAGCACAAGAGATACGCACTTTAGAAGTTGAGCCAAAAAAAAGTTTGGCTCCAGGAGACAATTATAACTTTTAAGTGACAGATAAAATAAAACTTTAGTTGATTAAATCGAACAAAAACCAAAACTAATTTTTAAATTTTCAGGTATTTTTCTAGTTGAAATCAACATTATTTCTCGGACACCATAAATATTTTTGCAGTTTGCATAATAACATAAGCGATTCTATACTGATGTAATTATAGCTAATATAATAATAGTGCATTTAGTTTTAAGCCATATATGGTTACAACCTAAGATTAAGACGTCATTCATCAATTTTGTACATGAAAATACAATTTTTTGCAAAAATTTACTTCTACTTTAAAAATTATTTTTTAAATTATAAAGTTTTAAATACATCAATTCCTTTCAGATGAGCCTTCTTATTCCTTTACCCCCTTACTCACACTATCAGCATATGGCAATTTCGCCATGTTGCAACAATACAATGTTGACTCAGATTTAAGCTGAGATGTATGTTTTCCAAAAGAAACAACAGTCCTGTGGTGGCGCAGTGGGTTTGACCTTAGCTTGGTAATACGGGACCCAGAGATCGAGTCACGCTGCAGGAATGCACTGCAGGACCGACGCAGGGACCATAGTAGTCAAGAAGCGTCGTTAATCTGATACAATACAAAGAAACAACAATGTTAATTCAGTATTTTAGAAAGAACATGATTTCCAAAGAAACAAACAAGTTAATTCAAATGGCAATATTTTCATGTTTCAAAAACATAAGGTTGACTCCTTATTTTAGAGAAAAGACATACTTCCAAAAGAACAGACACAAATCGATTTAACACCACACTCACACTTTCAGCACGTGACAATGTTGTCATGTTGCAACACCATAATGTTAAATCAAATTAAAGAAAAAGATATACATTTTACAAAAAAATCTATTTACCAGCTAACATTTTCAGAATATGGCAATTTTGACACGTTCCAAAACATATTCGAAAAAAGATACATTTCCAAAGAAACGCCAAAAATCCTTTTACCAGCTTTTATATTTTCAACAAACGGAAATATTACCATGTTGCAAAACATGTTGATCCCGTATTTTTGACAAAGTATATACTTTTAAAAGAGCCGACAGAAATCCTAAATACCAACATACGTTTTTGCATACAGCAATGTTCCCATGTTGCAAAAACATAACGTTAACCCTGTATTTAAAAAAAATATATAAAAGAACCTAAACAGATCCGTTTACCAACTTACTCATATTCTAAGCAAACGGCAATGTTGCCAAGAATTAACATTGACTCAGTATTTTAGAAAAAAATAATATATTTCCAAAATGACCTACAAAAATCAATTCACCAGCTTACTTACATTGTCACAACACTTTCAAAATTAAAGCTTTATAAAGGCCTCACGCCTTTAACATTTAGGATCAACTTGTTTTGCACGCCTTTAACATTTAAGATGCCTCACGCCTTTAAGATCCACTGGTGTAAAACATCAAGGTCACAACGAACCTCTGATTGATCATGGATACTAATATTTTCATCTGTCGCAAAACCCTCTGCGAAATCTACTTCAATTTTTGCCAAATCTGAAAACGAGAATTTGTTTCCGATTTTTCCAAGAAACGTGTTGTTATTGGCAGGTCCTGAAGAGTTCATCATGTTTTGCTTACTCACCTGCAGAAAGTCCCTGAAAAAGAGAGAACTGAGAACAACCCACAGATTGAGAACAATTGAAAATACCCACATAACAATCGCTCCACTTGGGGCTCACTCTTAAGTGAAGTTAGTAGGCCTACGTATTTCATAAATTGTGTTTAATTTCCACCAAAGTTGGTGTACAAGTTTTTAAGTAACTAATTACAAATAAGAGGCCATACTGTGATTACGGGTATCGTCAATAGCTATACCTCACTCTTAAGTAGAGTTATCACATGTGTCATAAATTGTGTTTGGTTTCCACCAAAGTTGGTATGCGGGGTTTCTCAAGTCAATAATTAAGAAAATATGAGGCTATCTTGGATTACAAGCATCGCAAAGCAAAATAAAGCATAAAGAAATTGCTCCTCTTAAATGAAGTAATTAAATATTTCTTAATTATGTTTGATTCCCGTCAAAGGGTTTTTGAAGTCACTAATTACAAAGATGAGACTAGACTTAATGAGCGCCGTAAACCAAAACAAGGTATGTATCTATCGCTCATCTCAAGGCTCACTCTTAAGACGAGTAGGTGCATATTTCGTAAACCGAATTTAATTTCCAAAACGGGGCTTCTGAAGCCACTAGTTACAAATATAAGGGTAAATTTTCTATGGGAGAACAAAACAAAACAAAGTAAAACGAAGCAAAACACAGCAAACAGAGTAAAATTACGAAACAAAGCAAAAATAAAGCAAAACAAAACTTAAAATAAAACTTAACAGCACTTAAACAAAACTTAACAAAGCAAAACAAAGCTTAAACAAAACTTATATAAAAGCAAAATAAAACAAAACTCAAATCAAAACAAAGTAAAAATAAATTGCTCCCCTTAATGCTCACTCTAAGTGGAGTAATTATATGTTTCTTATTTCTAATTGATTTCCATTAAAGGGTTTTTAAAGTCACAACTTAGAAAGATCGTACTAGACTTAATGAGCGTCGTAAAGCGAAAAAAAAGTAAAAAGCCACCACTCCTCTTGAAGCTCACTTTTAAACCGAGTAAGTGGCACAACACTAAAGACAAATACGAGGCTAAACTTACCACAGAAGCATCTTAAAGCAAATCATAGCATAGAGCTATCGCTACATTTACATCTAGCTTTTCAGTGGAGTTAATACATATTTGATAAATATTGCTGGATTTCTGCCTAAGTAATTGCTCAGGGTAATCTCACGGAGCAAGTTTACGTATAACCAAGCTCTACTGAGAATTTTACGTAGAATAGAATAGTTCTTTATTAACAAGCAAACTCTCACAACATAAAAAACCGCCGAACTTGCTGCTTTCTGTCAGCTAGCCTACATTGTATATGAAAAAAAAAACACAAGTACAATATACAAACATACCCTACAGCAATGAGCCCAACTGGCTTGTCAAATGAAAATGAGTACAATGATCAAAATGAATAACAATGAGAACATAAGTACAACCAGAGCTAAGAGCTCATATGGCACTTGTGACGAGGCAAGAAGAGCTAAGAGCCAAGAGATCATATGGTATGAGCTCTAGCAAAATTCTATGAATCAATAGATTGATTTAAAAGGAAAATAAGAGGCTTAATGCCGGTCAGGATTTAAAATAAGAGCTCTGAGACACGATGTCCTTCTAAATATCAAAATTCATTAAGATCCGATCACCCACTCGTATGTTATAAATACCTAATTTTTTCTAATTTTTCCTCTCCCTTTAGCCCCCAGATGGTCGAATCTGGGAAAACGACTTTATCAAGTCATTTGGTGTAGCTCCCTGACATGCCTAGCAATTTTCATCGTCTTAGTACGTCCAGATGCACCAAACTCGCCAAATCACTGAACCCCTCCCCCCCAACTCCCCCAAAGAGAGCGAATCCATTACGGTTCCATCAATCACGTATCAAGGACATTTGCTTATTCTATCCACCAAGCTTCATCCCGATTCCTCCACTCCAAGCGTTTTCCAATATTTCCCCCTCCAACTCCCCCCAATGTCAAAAGATCTGGTCGAGATTTGAAATAAGAGCTCTGAGACATGAATTCCTTCTAAATATCAAATTTCATTAAAATTCGATCACCTATTCGTAAAATAAAAATACCCCAATTTTCTAGTTTTCCAAGAATTCCGCTTTCCCCCTCCAACTCCCCCCAATGCCACAGGATCTGGTCGGAATTTACAATTAGAGCTTTAAGCAAAAGATCCTTCTAAATATCAAAACTCATTAAGATCTGGTCACCCTTTCGTAAGTTACAAATACCTCAATTTTCAAAATTACCTCCCCCCCCCAACTCCACCAAAGAGAGCAGATCCGATCCGGTTATGTCAGTCACGTACCTTAGACAGGTTCTTATTCTTCCCATCCAGTTTCATCCTGATCTCATCGCTTTAAGTATTTTCTAAGATTTCCGGTTCCCTTCAACTGCCCCCCCCCCCAAGTACGCTGGATCCGGTTGAGATTTAAAATAAGAGATCTGAGTCACGAGGTCCTTCTAAATATGAAGTTTCATGAAGATCCGATCACTCCTTCGTAAGTTAAAAATACTTCATTTTTTCTAATTTTTCAGAATTAACCCCCCCCCCCCAATAGAACGGATCCGGTCCAATTATGCAAATCACGTATCTAAGACTTCTGCTTATTTTTCCAACCAAGTTTGATCCCGATCACTCCAATCTAAGCGTTTTCCATGATTTTAGGTTCCCCCACCCAAACTCCTCCCAATGCCACCAGATCCGATCGGAACTTAAAATAAGATCTTTGAGACATTATATCTTTCTAAATATCAAATTTCATTGACATCTGATCAACCGTGCGTAAGTTAAAATACCTTATTTTTCTAATTTTTCAGAATTAACCCCCCCCCAACTACCCAAAAGAGAGCGGATCCATTCCGGTTATGTCAATCATGTATCTAGGACTTGTGCTTATTTTTCCCACCAAGTTTCATCCCGATCCCTCCACTCTAAGTGTTTTCCAAGTCTTAGGTTCCCTCCCCCCCATGTCACCGGATCTGTTCGGGATTTAAAATAAGAGCTCTGAGACACGATATCCTTCTAAATATCAAATTTCATTGAGATCCGATCACCCGTTCGTAAGTAAAAATCCCTCATTTTTTCTAATTTTTCAGAATTAACCACCCCCCCCCCCCCGACTACCCCAAAGAGAGCAGATCTGTTCCGTTTATGTCAATCATGTATCTAGGACTTGTGCTTATTTTTCCCACTAAGTTTAATCTCGATCCCTCCACTCTAAGTGTTTTCCAAGGTTTTAGGTTTCCCCCTCCCAAATGTCACCCGATCCGGTCGGGATTTAAAATAACAGCTCTGAGGTACGATATTCTTCCAAACATCAAATTTCATTAAGATCTGATCAACCGTTCGTAAGTTAAAAATACCTCAATTTTTCTATTTTTCCGAATTAACGGGCCCCCAACTCCCCCCCCCCCAGATGGTCAAATCGGGAAAAAAAAATTATAATCTAATCTGGTTCGGTCCTTGATACGCCTGCCAAATTTCATCGTCCTAGCTTACCTGGAAGTGCCCAAAGTACCAATTAAAGCTTTTAATTGTTTCAAAAAGCAGAATTGTGGCAAAGAGTCAAACTTTAGCGTAAAGAGCGAGGGATTGCGGAGGGGACAACCCATTTCATATACGGAGTAATTTCTGTTCGTTTTAAGTTTTAATGTCGCTCCTTACTTTCAGTTAAAAAAACTAGTTTTTTTTATGTGATTTCTGAACGTTTTTGAATTAATGCATGTTTGATTTTGACTCTCCACACGTAAACTATTCAAATGAAATTGGCATATTAATTCCTTTTTTGGCTAAATGGCTTTCTCTTAGTTTTGATCATACGATTTTCAGAAATATGGGATGGGGAAGGAGGCCTAGTTGCCATGCAATTTTTCGGTTACATAAAAAGGCAAGTATTAATTTTAATTTTAACGAATTTTTTTATTAGCAAAAAATATACGTAACTTTAGAATTAACTTACGTAACAAACTTTTATATTCTTTAATTTTTATTATGTATATGAGGGGGTTTGTACCCTCGTTAATACCTCCTTCTTTACACTAAATCGTAAGTTTTGTCCCAATTCTTTAAGAATGACCCCTGAATCAGAAAGCCCGTAGAATAAATAGTTGAAATTACTAAAAATACTTTAGCATAAAGAGCAAGGTATTTATCTCCTCCTAAATACCTCGCTCTTTATGCTAAAGTATTTTTAGAACCCCTCATGTGCGTAATAATCTCTGTTCGTTTTAAGCTTCAATGCTATTTCTTCCTTTCATTTGAAAAAACGTTTTCATGTTTATTTTTCATTGTTTTCTTATAGTAATGCTAGAGAATCCTGCGCCCTTTTCATTGAATTTTTCTTCCCCCATGACAGATTCCTCCAAGGAAAGATCCTCCAACATAGCCCCCTCTCCTCAGCCCCACCCCCAAACAAAAACAATCCCCCTGAAAACGTCTGTACACTTCCCAATAACCATTACTATATGTAAACACTGGTCAAAGTTTGTAACTTGCAGCCCCTCCCCCAGGGATTGTGGGGGAGTAAGTCATCCCCAAAGACATAGTTATTATGGTTTTTGACTATGCTGAACAAAATGGCTATCTCAAAACTTTGATCCGTTGACTTTGGGAAAAAAATTAGCGTGGGAGGGGGCCTAGATGCCCTCCAATTTTTTTGGTCACTTTAAAATTGCACACTTTTTATTTGGAATGCAATCTTTTATACCTCCGAGGTGATGCACAAGCTTTGGCAGCCCTGCGCGTGCAAATTTTTTGACTTGCACTTTGTTTTTTTTTAGCAAAAATCACTTTTTTTACCTTTATTTGCACTCTTTTTCACGTCTGTGGTTGGCAACCATGCTTCAAAGCATTTCAGTTTTAGCACGATTATTTTGTTTTTCGCCTATTCTGCCAACCGCAACTCGCGCAACCTAACCGCAACCTTCCATTTCGCCAACCGCAACTCGCGATTAGTCTATACAGCAAAGACCTTTGGACCAACCTTAAGGAGAAATTATGGGACCAACCTGGAATCAGTTGTAGCCAAATTATCTGGTTTACCACGCCTCACAATTCACGATTAGCCTATTCATGACCTTTGGACCAACCTTACTGGGAAATTATGTAACCAAACTGGAATAAGTTGTAGCCAAATTATCTTGTTTGCCAAGCAACTCGCGATTAGTCTATTCGACAAAGACCTTTGGAACAACCTTATGGGGAAATTATGGAACAAACCTGGAATCAGTTGTAGCCAAATTAGCGTGGGAGGGGGCCTAGATACCCTCCAATTTTTTTGGTCACTTAAAAAGGGCACTAGAACTTTTCATTTCCGTTAGAATGAGCCCTCTTGCGACATTCTTGGACCACTTGGTCGATACGATGACCCCTGGGAAAAAAAAAAAAAAAAAAAAAAAAAAAAAAACATGCACCCGTGATTTGTCTTCTGGCAAAAAATACAAAATTCCACATTTTTGTAGATAGGAGCTTGAAACTTCTTCAGCAGGGTTCTCTGATACGCTGAATCTGATTGTGTCATTTTCGCTAAGATCCTACGACTTTTAGGGGGTGTTTCCCCCTATTTTCCTAAATAAGGCAAATTTTCTCAGGTTCGTAACTTTTGATGGGTAAGACTAAACTTGATGAAACTTAAATATTTAAAATCAGCATTAAAATGCGATTCTTTTGATGTAGCTATTGATATCAAAATTCAATTTTTTAGAGTTTTGGTTACTATTGAGCCGGGTCGCTCCTTACTACAGTTCGTTACCACGAACTGTTTGATACGATTTAATTTAAAGCTAAAAATTTAGCATGAACATTTTTGAAGGAGTTTTCACTATTTTGTGTCTATAGAAAAGAATGACATGATTTGCACAGTATTAAGCGACCAACTTGTTTCAAAGCCTTCCGGTGATCGGGATTGAACCTGAAACCCCTTATCGGTAGTTACGGCTAGCTCCATTAGACCACCACAAGGCAAAAATTATTAGATATTTTGTTAAGAAACACGTTCCTTACGACACGCAGGATTGAAGTTGCAACCCTTTGATCAGGATGCGCAGCTTTATCCACTACGTCATCGCAAGGTAAAAAGTTGCCTGTGGCAGGGATCGAACCTACGACCTCCGGACTAAGTTCAACGCACCTATCCCCTGTCCTACATAGGCTTAGAAAAGAATCGTATTAGAGTTTCATGTTCTAAAATTGTTACAAAAGGATTGAGATAGTTTGTTTTCTATTAATTAAATCTTGAAATGTCCTTTAATGCACTGCAGTTAAATTTTGTCAGCATTGCAAATATCTTTTTATGACATTTCTGATATATCTGTGTTTTACATTTTTGTTTTTAATATTTTATTTGTTTTTAAATATTGTTAGCAAGTACCGAAAACATCAAATACACAACACTATTTGCCTCCCTTCTGGGCGCCTCTTAGGTCTATTCATACATGAGAGCTGCGATTGTCCAAGAGTGTTCTTTTAGCTATTTCAAAATCCTGAAGTTTTAGGGCAGTATGACATTTTCTTCTATGATGCCACGTTTAAATTTTATCAGAACAGCAAAACAAAATGAAGAAAATGCGAATCATTTACCAAATACGGAAATACCAAAATACGAAAATGGTCGTTGGTAGTCAAACACATCAATGCATCCGAAGAATTGGCTGTTTTCTCCAAAACGCTGTTTCTGACAACTATTTTGAATAGACCAAAAAGCACTACAGCAGTAACAAATGCAACTTCACAAAAAACAGCGAATAATCAGTTGCTCCAAAACATTTCACTTTTCAGCCATGGATTTTCATTACTCTAAACATCATTTATCAAGATTTTACTATCCGACAGAGATCTTGGACCAACGTCGCAGGGAAATTTCACCAATTTCCATTTTCTGTGTGCCAATATAGCCAAAAGTTTTACAGAAAAAAAGAAGAAAAAAGCTACTAAAGCAAAAAAATCAACTACTTTAAATCGTTTCACTTCTAGGCCATGTTTCCTGGTTTTAAATTCCTCGTAAGTTAACTTAATATGATTTTTACATAAAGCAACGAGACCAATTTCACGGCGAAATTTCGCCTAACCGTCTTTTTTGAGTGCAAATATAACAATACTGATAATTTGGGGCCAAAAAGGAAACTTATGAAAAATAGTCCTTAAAAATCAAAACTTAATTTATCCGTATTTTTGTGTGCAAATGTTGGAAAAAGTTCAACAGCAAAAAAAAGAGAAAAAAAATGTTACTACAGCAAAAGCAGTAAAAATTTAGCTACTGCAAATCATTTACTTTCAGGCCATGTTCCCTGGATTTAAATTCCTCGAAACGTCATCACCATAATTTGTTCATCAAGCAACGATCCTTAGACTGGTTTCACAAAGAAATTTTGCGTTTTTTTACGAATTTTGGAGAAATTTACATTCTTCGCAACGTGATTTATCACGTTTTTTTAATCAAAAAATATCTTCAAATCGATTTCACGGGGAGATTTAAATTCCTCGTAACGTGATTTATCATCTTTTTCTTATCCAAAAAATATCTTTGGACCGACTTCACGCGGAAATTTCGCCTAAAGCCTATTTTGAGCGCAAATATAAGAATACCGGTACTTCAAGACTAAATAGCAAACTTAAAAAAATGGAATACTTAAAATAAAACCCAAAATTTCCTTTTTGATAGCAAAAGAAACAAAGGAACAAGAAGTTCTACAGCAAAAACAAATGCTTCTTCAGCGATACTTCAGAGCAAGGTTGACAACTTGCACAACATGCCCTCTTTTTACCAAAGAGGGGGAGCGGAAGAGTGAAAATCACTGTTTTTGGTTGTTAGTTTTCATTCACTTTGAACGGCAGTAATTGCTAACTTCATCAGAAGAGAAATTAACTCAAGGAACATGGTAACCAAATTGCACACTTTTCATTTGGAATGCAATCTTTTATACCTCCGAGGTGATGCACAAGCTTTGGCAGCCCTGCGCGTGCAAATTTTTTGACTTGCTCTTTTTTTTAGCAAAAATCACTTTTTTTTACCTTTATTTGCACCCTTTTTTACGTCTGTGGTTGGCAACCATGCTTCTAAGCATTTCAGTTTTAGCATTATTATTTTGTTTACCACGCTCCGCAACTCGCGATTAGTCTATTCAGCAAAGACCTTTGGACCAACCTTAAGGAGAAATTATGGGACCAACCTGGAATCAGTTTTAGCCAAATTATCTGGTTTACCACGCCTCACGATTCACGATTAGCCTATTCATGAACTTTGGACCAACCTTACTGGGAAATTATGTGACCAAATTGGAATAAGTTGTAGCCAAATTATCTTGTTTGCCAAGCAACTCGCGATTAGTCTTTTCGACAAAGACCTTTGGAACAACCTTATGGGGAAATTATGGAACAAACATGGAATCAGTTGTAGCCAAATTATTTGGTTTACCACGCCTCACAACTTGCGATTAGCCTATTCAGTAAAGACCTGTGGACCAACCTTAGTGGGAAATTATGGGACCAACCTGGAATCAATTGTAGCCAAATTATCTTGTTTACCACGCCACGCAACTCGCGATTAGTCTATTCAGCAAAGACCTTTGGACCGACCTTACTGGGAAATTATGGGGCACATCCTGGAATCAGTTGTAGCCAAATTATCTGGTTTACCACGCCTCACAACTTGCAATTAGCCTATTCAGTAAAGACCTTTGGACCAACCTTACTAGGAAATTATGGGACCAACCTGGAATCAGTTGTAGCCAAATCATCTTGTTTACCACGCCACGCAACTCGCGATTAGTCTATTCAGCAAAGACCCTTGGACCAACCTTACTGGGAAATTATGGGACCAACCTGGAATCAGTTGCAGCCAAATTATCTGGTTTACCACGCCTCACAATTCGCAATTATCCTATTCAATAAAGACCTTTGGACCAACCTTACTGGGAAATTATGGGACCAACCTGGAATCAGTTGTAACGAAATTATCTTGTTTCCCACGCCATGCAACTCGCGATTAGTCTATTCAGCAAAGACGGACCAACCTTATGGGGAAATTATGGGACCAACCTGGAATTAGTTTTAGCCAAATTATCTGGTTTACCACACCTGACAGCTGGTGATTAGCCTATTCAGTAAAGACCTTTGGACCAACCTAACTGGGAAACTATGAGACCAACCTTGAATCAGTTGCAGCCAAATTATCTGGTTTACCACGCCTCACAACTCGCAATTATCCTATTCAATAAAGACCTTAGGACCAACCTTACTGGGAAATTATGGGACCAACCTGGAATTATTTATAGCCAAATTATCTTGTTTACCACGCCATGAAACTCGCGATTAGTCTATTCAGCAAACACGGACCAACCTTATGGGGAAATTATGGGACCAACCTGGAATTAGTTTTAGCCAAATTATCTGGTTTACCACACTTCACAGCTGATAATTAGCCTATTCGGTAAAGACCTTTGGACCAACCTAACTGGGAAATTATGGGACCAACCTGGAATCAGTTGTAGCCAAATTATCTTGTTTACCACACCACGCAACTCGCGATTAGTCTATTCAGCAAAGAGTCTTGGACCAACCTTACTGGGAAATTATGGGACCAACCTTGAATCAGTTGCAGCCAAATTATCTGGTTTACCACGCCTCACAACTCGCAATTATCATATTCAATAAAGACCTTTGGACCAACCTTACTGGGAAATTAGAGACCAATCTGGAATTAGTTTTAGCCAAATTATCTTGTTTACCACGCCATGCAACTCGCGATTAGTCTATTCAGCAAAGACGGACAGACCTTATGGGGAAATTATGGGACAAACCTGGATATTAGTTTTAGCCAAATTATCTGGTTTACCACACCTCACAGCTGGTGATTAGCCTATTCAGTAAAGACCTTTGGACCAACTTAACTGGGAAACTATGAGACCAACCTTGAATCAGTTGCAGCCAAATTATCTGGTTTACCACGCCTCACAACTCGCAATTATCCTATTCAATAAAGACCTTTGGACCAACCTTACTGGGAAATTATGGGACCAACCTGGAATCAGTTGTAGCCAAATTATCTTGTTTCCCACGTCAAGCAACTCGCGATTAGTCTATTCAGCAAAGACGGACCAACCTTATGGGGAAATTATGGGACCAACCTGGAATTAGTTTTAGCCAAATTATCTGGTTTACCACACCTCACAGCTGGTGATTAGCCTATTCAGTAAAGACCTTTGGACCAACCTAACTGGGAAACTATGAGACCAACCTTGAATCAGTTGCAGCCAAATTATCTGGTTTACCACGCCTCACAACTCGCAATTATCCTATTCAATAAAGACCTTAGGACCAACCTTACTGGGAAATTATGGGACCAACCTGGAATTATTTATAGCCAAATTATCTTGTTTACCACGCCATGCAATTCGCGATTAGTCTATTCAGCAAAGACGGACCAACCTTATGGGGAAATTATGGGACCAACCTGGAATTAGTTTTAGCCAAATTATCTGGTTTACCACACTTCACAGCTGATGTGAAGTGTATTCACAGTAAGTGTATTCAGTAAAGACCTTTGGACCAACCTAACTGGGAAATTATGGGACCAACCTGGAATCAATTGTAGCCAAATTATCTTGTTTACCACACCACACAACTCGCGATTAGTCTATTCAGCAAAGACCCTTGGACCAACCTTACTGGGAAATTATGGGACCAACCTTGAATCAGTTGCAGCCAAATTATCTGGTTTACCACGCCTCACAACTCGCAATTATCCTATTCAATAAAGACCTTTGGACCAACCTTACTGGGAAATTATGAGACCAATCTGGAATTAGTTTTAGCCAAATTATCTTGTTTACCACGCCATGCAACTCGCGATTAGTCTATTCAGCAAAGACGGACAGACCTTTTGGGGAAATTATGGGATCAACCTGGAATTAGTTTTAGCCAAATTATCTGGTTTACCACACCTCACAATTCACGATTAGCCTATTCATGACCTTTGGACCAACCTTACTGGGAAATTATGTGACCAAACTGGAATAAGTTGTAGCCAAATTATCTTGTTTGCCAAGCAACTCGCGATTAGTCTATTCGACAAAGACTTTTGGAACAACCTTATGGGGAAATTATGGAACAAACCTGGAATCAGTTGTAGCCAAATTATTTGGTTTACCACGCCTCACAACTTGCGATTAGCCTATTCAGTAAAGACCTGTGGACCAACCTTAGTGGGAAATTATGGGACCAACCTGGAATCAATTGTAGCCAAATTATCTTGTTTACCACGCCACGCAACTCGCGATTAGTCTATTCAGCAAAGACCTTTGGACCGACCTTACTGGGAAATTATGGGGCACATCCTGGAATCAGTTGTAGCCAAATTATCTGGTTTACCACGCCTCACAACTTGCAATTAGCCTATTCAGTAAAGACCTTTGGACCAACCTTACTAGGAAATTATGGGACCAACCTGGAATCAGTTGTAGCCAAATCATCTTGTTTACCACGCCACGCAACTCGCGATTAGTCTATTCAGCAAAGACCCTTGGACCAACCTTACTGGGAAATTATGGGACCAACCTGGAATCAGTTGCAGCCAAATTATCTGGTTTACCACGCCTCACAATTCGCAATTATCCTATTCAATAAAGACCTTTGGACCAACCTTACTGGGAAATTATGGGACCAACCTGGAATCAGTTGTAGCGAAATTATCTTGTTTCCCACGCCATGCAACTCGCGATTAGTCTATTCAGCAAAGACGGACCAACCTTATGGGGAAATTATGGGACCAACCTGGAATTAGTTTTAGCCAAATTATCTGGTTTACCACACCTGACAGCTGGTGATTAGCCTATTCAGTAAAGACCTTTGGACCAACCTAACTGGGAAACTATGAGACCAACCTTGAATCAGTTGCAGCCAAATTATCTGGTTTACCACGCCTCACAACTCGCAATTATCCTATTCAATAAAGACCTTAGGACCAACCTTACTGGGAAATTATGGGACCAACCTGGAATTATTTATAGCCAAATTATCTTGTTTACCACGCCATGCAACTCGCGATTAGTCTATTCAGCAAACACGGATCAACCTTATGGGGAAATTATGGGACCAACCTGGAATTAGTTTTAGCCAAATTATCTGGTTTACCACACTTCACAGCTGATAATTAGCCTATTCGGTAAAGACCTTTGGACCAACCTAACTGGGAAATTATGGGACCAACCTGGAATCAGTTGTAGCCAAATTATCTTGTTTACCACACCACGCAACTCGCGATTAGTCTATTCAGCAAAGAGTCTTGGACCAACCTTACTGGGAAATTATGGGACCAACCTTGAATCAGTTGCAGCCAAATTATCTGGTTTACCACGCCTCACAACTCGCAATTATCATATTCAATAAAGACCTTTGGACCAACCTTACTGGGAAATTAGAGACCAATCTGGAATTAGTTTTAGCCAAATTATCTTGTTTACCACGCCATGCAACTCGCGATTAGTCTATTCAGCAAAGACGGACAGACCTTATGGGGAAATTATGGGACAAACCTGGATATTAGTTTTAGCCAAATTATCTGGTTTACCACACCTCACAGCTGGTGATTAGCCTATTCAGTAAAGACCTTTGGACCAACTTAACTGGGAAACTATGAGACCAACCTTGAATCAGTTGCAGCCAAATTATCTGGTTTACCACGCCTCACAACTCGCAATTATCCTATTCAATAAAGACCTTTGGACCAACCTTACTGGGAAATTATGGGACCAACATGGAATCAGTTGTAGCCAAATTATCTTGTTTCCCACGTCATGCAACTCGCGATTAGTCTATTCAGCAAAGACGGACCAACCTTATGGGGAAATTATGGGACCAACCTGGAATTAGTTTTAGCCAAATTATCTGGTTTACCACACCTCACAGCTGGTGATGAGCCTATTCAGTAAAGACCTTTGGACCAACCTAACTGGGAAACTATGAGACCAACCTTGAATCAGTTGCAGCCAAATTATCTGGTTTACCACGCCTCACAACTCGCAATTATCCTATTCAATAAAGACCTTAGGACCAACCTTACTGGGAAATTATGGGACCAACCTGGAATTATTTATAGCCAAATTATCTTGTTTACCACGCCATGCAATTCGCGATTAGTCTATTCAGCAAAGACGGACCAACCTTATGGGGAAATTATGGGACCAACCTGGAATTAGTTTTAGCCAAATTATCTGGTTTACCACACTTCACAGCTGATGTGAAGTGTATTCACAGTAAGTGTATTCAGTAAAGACCTTTGGACCAACCTAACTGGGAAATTATGGGACCAACCTGGAATCAATTGTAGCCAAATTATCTTGTTTACCACACCACGCAACTCGCGATTAGTCTATTCAGCAAAGACCCTTGGACCAACCTTACTGGGAAATTATGGGACCAACCTTGAATCAGTTGCAGCCAAATTATCTGGTTTACCACGCCTCACAACTCGCAATTATCCTATTCAATAAAGACCTTTGGACCAACCTTACTGGGAAATTATGAGACCAATCTGGAATTAGTTTTAGCCAAATTATCTTGTTTACCACGCCATGCAACTCGCGATTAGTCTATTCAACAAAGACGGACAGACCTTTTGGGGAAATTATGGGATCAACCTGGAATTAGTTTTAGCCAAATTATCTGGTTTACCACACCTCACAGCTGGTGATTAGCCTATTCAGTAAAGACCTTTGGACCAACCTAACTGGGAAACTATGAGACCAACCTTGAATCAGTTGCAGCCATATTAACTGGTTTACCACGCCTCACAACTCGCAATTATCCTATTCAATAAAGACCTTTGGACCAACCTTACTGGGAAATTATGGGACCAACCTGGAA